>NW_006436888.1:3425327-3430068 GCF_000325575.1 Pteropus alecto | reverse complement strand
CGAAAAGAAAAAGGAAGACGTAGATTAATACATAAATATTCAGACAGAATAAGGACTAATGGAGCAGCCGCGTGCCTTTGTATCTCTATGTAGAATCACCATGAATGTGACGATTTCAAAGACACACTAAGTCAGATTGTACAGGAAAGATGATTTTCCAAAAGGATGAGTCTTCCAATGATTTATTGCAGTAGAACAAATCAAAACTCAGCGGCCTCAAACAATCGTTTTATGCTGCTCAGGGATCCTCTGGGTTAGGAATTCAGAGAGAGCACAGTGAGAATGGCTCTTGCAATGTCTGGGGCCTCAGCTGGGATGACTCCAGCGCTGGCCCCGGATGGCTGAAGCTAAGAAGATCACTCCCAACACAGTACTTCTCTCACTTGTCTGGCCTCTGTGCTGGGCAGTTCAAGACTGAGCTGCCTACGTACGGTGTTCCAGCATAGCAGTCTCAGGGGTTCAGACTTCCGGTGTGACTGCCAGGGCTCCAAGGACAGGTGTCCCAGCAGAAGCTGCATAACCTTTTAGGACTTAGCCTTGAAAGCCACACAGCATCGTTTCTGTCATACTCTCAGTCGAAGTAGCCACATGGGGTGAAAATGGAAGGTGGGGCACGTGTGAGTACATAGATCCCACCTCTTGATGGAAGGACCGTTGAAAGAATTTGCCGCCATGTTTGAAACCACCACAGTGATGCTCTTAGCAAATTTCCAACTAAACAAACTGTGGCCTTTCTTTGAATTACATGGTAATTGCAGTCCTGGGAAATTCGGTATGTATTAAAACCTTGTAAGCACTGTGTTACATGTACATGTCATATGGAGTTAGAGTCTAAGCTTAACCTTTATACACATTTGACCAGCAGGAGTTTTGAAAGTCGTGCAGAACACAGAGTGTTTCTTTGTTGCATACGATACTCCTGCACGTTGCAAGATGCTTAGTATGCTTGGCTCGTGCCCACAAAATGCCAACACTGTCCGCCCTAGTCCTCTCCCCTGCGGACTGGCTTCCTCTGCTCACCCACTGCATTGCAGACCAAAATGGCACTCTCAACCCTGAATCTGCAGGCCTTTCAGCTTATCTCTGAACTGCCACTCAACTGGGTTCCAATGATGATGATGATGATGACGATGGCGGTAGTAGCAAACATCGCCTAGAGCTTCCATTCTGCCAGGGACTGCATTATGTTATGTGCCACCTCACTGTACACTGACAATAACCTGAAGGCAAGAGTGTCATTGTCTTGCTTTTGTCAGATGAAGAAACTGAGGCTTAGAAAGCTTAAACAACCGATACGAGATCACAAAGCTAGAAAACGGGGAACCGAGAGGTTCACATTTTCCTCCAGAACTCTGGGCAGCTTCAGATGACATTGTAACTCCAGCCAGTCAGCTTTGGCCGAGGGAGAGGCAGTGGCGTTTCGTATTTAATTGGAAGAGGGCTGTGGGCAGGTGGGCGCCGTGGTCGACGTCTCTGATGCAGTGGGCAGGAAGACATTGAAGTTTAAAGTAGATATGGAAATTGTAAGACAACCTTAGCCTCCTTGCCTGGACAAGGTTAATTACCTCCCCATCTCTGAGAGAAGGTGGCAGCATCACTACCCATTATCTTCGAGAAGCCTACAGAACGAAGCGAACATAGTTCTCGTGCTGAACGAAAGGAGGAGGTAGAGCCTTTAAACTTTAACCGGGTGCAGAATTCTGGATCATGTTGCAGGAAAGGAAGCCCTGCTGACCCATTCTTGGCTCCCTGGCCTCGGAGGTATCCCACTGTTTCCTTCATACTGTTAGGGAGGCCAGATGCGCCAGCCTTGACCACCCTCTCTGGCCCCATCGGTCCACACTTCCAGAACTGCGCTCGGGGTATTACCCCTGTGATTCACAGAAACCACACAGTTACATGCCAGCGGGGGAGCTTTGAAGATCTGTGATTCAACTGAAGAAAATGTAAAGCCTTAGAAATGTTTTATGTACTGGTATATCTACTAATGAGTTGACTTCATTAACCAGAAAATAGCTTCTAAGCTCTATTTTGTGTGATCTTTTAAAATAGGAAAAATAGATTTGCACCATGAACTGTCAAAAGACAAGAAGGAAAAATAACTTGCCATCCTTAATTCAATTGCAGCCAACTGGATTTCTCTCTTTTTAGCTTTTTTTCTTTCCTTTTTCTTTTTTTTAAATAAAACAAATTTATAGTATAAATGCCTTTTTGGCACATAACATATACTGCTTTAACATTGAATATCTGTTTTATAAAAGTGTGTTTATAAAAGCTTTTGAATGCTTCTTGGAAATATAACAACATTTTTGGAAAGAAGTGTTATTGAGGTGTTATTCTCTGAATTAAAAAAAAAAACAGACTGAATATAACATATTTTATACCCATGTAACATATTTTATGTAAAAATATGGTCATATTGGTGGGGGAAAATGCAAAAGATGAACAGATGTAAAGAAAATTCATATTCCTGTTCGCTTTCGGACCATTAATTCTATGGCAAACAACATCTCTAATGTTACATGTTTTTCTTGAATAGTATTTTCATAGCATATACGAATATCTCACTTATACCAGGGCCACTTATACCACTTATACCACTTATTCTGTCCTTCGCCATCTCTCAATAGTCATTTGGACCCTTTCAGGACCTAAGCCCTGGGCAAGAGTTGAGTATTTTGAGGGATGAGCCTTAGTTTCTGAGATTCCCCATCCTAGAGAAACAATTGTCCTTATTTGAGAAATATGTACACAGGAAGATGTTCTGAAAAATTAGTCTCTCTCCGAGGAGCATGAGGTCCTCGTGGACGCAGTAGGATCCTGATGGCTGCTGTGGTCCATCATCCTGGCCCCAGCAGAGCTGTTGCGACCTGCCCAGTGTCAGTGAGTGGGCTTCTCCATGCTGTCCGACTCTGCTCTTCTCTAGGCCCATTGTCTGACGGAAGCTCATACTGGGTGGATGGTCATTTTAATGCCTGACCTCTTTTTACTAGTAGAGGAAAGAGATAATGGTAATAGAAAGCACATGGATCGAGGATGGAAATATTCTATATCTCGCTATCCAATAGAGTGGCCAATAACTCACTGAGTACTTGAGATGTGGTTAGTGCAACTGAAGAACTGACGTTTTCATTTTAATTAACTTAAATATAATAGTCTCATGTGTCTAGTGGTCATCATATTGACCTATTGACCATGCAGTTCTGGAAATTTTGCGGTAATAGTAAGAATAAGAAAACAAAGAAACCCGCTGGCGAATATAATCAGAGTTTGGTCTGAATTGAATAAAACTGTTCCAGGATTACTTGGAAAGCCGCCTTTTACAAGAAACTAATAACACTTGAAATAAACCATACTGTTTACTGGGGCGCCATCTAAAAGCCAGGCAAGGTGCAAGCTATGATGAGCTTTAGCAGTATTATTTTATTTTATTTTACTTTATTATTTTATCTTACTCTCATGACATTCTTATGAGTTATTATTATCTCCACCCACCTTTTTTATTTTCAGACAAAAAAATTTGGCTTAGAAAGATTAAGATCACAGCTTGTTCTTGGCAGAGGGAAGCTTTGAACTCAGGTCTGAGTCCAGTGCCTGTGTGCAGTGTTTTACATTCTTTTTTTAAAATAATTTTTATTTTATTTTTCAATTACAGTTGATGTCCAATGTTATATTAGTTTCAGGTGCACAACATAGTGATTAGACATTTATGTAACTTACAAAGTGATCACCCCCAAAAGCCTAGTACCCATCTGACACCATACACAGTTATTACAATATTATTGACTATGCCACACTTTGAATCCCCGTGGCTATTTTTATAACTGGAAATATGTACTTCTTAATCCCTTTCATCCTTTTCACCCATCCCTTCGAACCCCTCCTGTCTGGTGGCCATTAGTTTGTTCTCTGTATCTATGAATTTGTTTGTGTTTTGTTTTCATATTCTCCTTAAAAAGGTTGTCAGAATTCTCATTTCCTTCTAACTAGCAATTCGAAGGCTCTACTGATTGGATAAAACATAGCTTCTTACTGGAAAGTTCTATGCCACCTAAGACTCTCTCACAAGACTATTACTTCTGCCATGGAAGGTGGCCCTAAGACACTGAATTTATAAGTTTCTGAACTATCTACTAGCCTGATGGTGGCCTTATCTTTCCAGTACAAAAGTTATAAAAATGATTCATGACCCCTTGCGGTGTTAGAACACATTGCATTAGCATTTTATATAGTCACCTGTAAGTCCAGCTTGGTGCTAGATCGCTGATTATGGCCTCAAAGATATCTAGTGCCTAAGGGCGTCATGTAATGTCAGACAAGTTACTTCATCCGTGGAACCTCTGCTTTGTCATCAGTTAAATGGGCATAATAATTCCCATTTCATGAGTCCCTTTTTGTGGGTCAATGAAAGAATGTATTTGAAGTATTTAGCACACTACCTAATAGAAAGTAAGTGCTCCATATATGTTAAAGGCTACTGTTATTCCTACTCTACATCTACTTCAGCTCATACTGGGTTGATGGTTGGTTTATTACCTGACCTCTTTTAATAGTAGAAGAAAGAGATAATAGCAATAGAAAGCACATGGATCAAAGTAAGTGAGATGACTGTTGTCAAATGACTTTTTCCCTTTCCTGAGACGTAAAGGCAATCAGATGAGCCTCTGGATTGCTGGTTTGTACATAATGGAAAAACCCCAAGAAAATGCTGTTTTCTTTTGTAATTAACAAAACACACAAA
>NW_006436888.1:3403693-3424843 GCF_000325575.1 Pteropus alecto | reverse complement strand
CCAGCATGGTTCAGATTCTTTATTTAATACTAACCTCTGGCTTACAACTGTTCATGTTGCTGTAATAGGTAAATTATAAGAGAAGTCAAACAACAGATTATAAAGAACGTATGGCAGAATCAAAAAATCTGAGTCTGAGTCCCATCTCTGTGGTCTCATACACATTCCTGGAGTCCTCAGTTGGTCCATCTGTGAGACGAAGCACTTAAACTCCCTTGCACACTACCTGATTATAATGCTGGAGGTCAGTGGCCAGGCCACCAAACATGACTCAGGAATCATTTAATTGCATCTGGGTGAGTTAGGGTAATGATAGCTACTATATTAGATATTTCTCCAGCTCTTACTGGCTTAGCATGCCCAGAGTTTATTTCTCATGCATGTAAAGTCTAAACAGATGCTCTCCTCCAAGCACTGACTCAGGGATCCAGGCTCCTCTTACCTTGTGACCCTGCAGTCTTCAATACTCATTCTGAGGTTTCCAGCTTAGGGGAAGGGTCTGGAGGACAGCATGTGGGGGCTTATATGGGCCAGGCTTGAGAGTGGCACGTATCACCTCCACTCACATTCTGTGAGTAGAACTCAGGATCACCAGCACATCTAACTACTAGGAGTGCTGGGAAATGTAGTCTGGCTAGGTGCCCAGGAGGAAGAGGCAGTGGGTGTGAAATTGCTTGTGCCTTTGCCACAGCCTCTTGTCAATACTAGATGATTGGTGCTAACACACCAGGTGTTTCTTTTTATAATTATAAGCAATGAACCTTGAAGTTTTAGGTGATTTGGTGGCTGTGTGTGAAGGTGGGGTGGTGGGTGGGGATATAGCATTTCTATTAAAATTTTTGGAATGTCGAAAATAGCTGGCGAATTATTTTCTCCTTCCTGTAGATCCTTAGGTGAGAGCCTCTTGCCAAAGCACATGAACGCTCCATCTCCGTTGCTGGTACCTGGTACCAAGGACATAAAAGACGCTACCCCACTTTTTGAGTTTTTAGGGATGTGGAGAGGAAGTCTTGAGCTCCCCCTCGAGGCCAGCAATGTCTCTTCCATGTCTGATGTTCCAACATTCTGGCATTTTCTTTTGAGTTGGCTGCTACTCAGAGACCTAATCCCAGTTGATACAGAATTGAGATACAATGGTCCCTCCTTCACTGTATGATCTAAAGCTTTTCTCTGTGGCTTACAGGGATGTTTTATATCATCCCAAGTCTCTCGTGTACTCCTGCCAGATGTTCTTTATTGTTGCTTGTTTTTTCTCTTAAAATCGTTTTATTAATTTTTGTCCACAATACATTGTTTTAAGAAAACAATGGCTATTTTGAAATAAAAATAATATACTAATTTTTCAAGAATTGTATCAGCTACAAAGAAAATGCTAGGTAACAAGACGATGAGATCCCATGTTAATACGATCACTATATATAGGGTAAAGAAGCTTTATAAAAGATAGAGAAAAAGGTAAAGAAATGAAGCTTATTTTGTATTTGGGATATTTGACTTTTTCCTATAATTTTAACAGCTAGATTTTTGAGGGCCTATGAGTACCTTCTAAGCAGCATAAAATAGTGAAATGGGATCCAGATTTGCGGTCACACCTGTGTTCTGCAAGACCCTCTACTCGTCTGGGTCTCAGTATGCTCACCTATAAAATGACAAGAGTAGTACTTGTTTGCTAAATTCTGCATTGACTTTTTCAAAGACTAAATGAGGTAAATTGTAAAGCACATAGCACGTGCCTGGCACATGGTGGTTGCCTACTACTGGATCGCTACCTTGCCCTTCTTACATGGCAGATGGAATTGCAAAGCCAAAGAGACTGATTCTCTGCTTTCAAAGGTCCTATAGTCCAGTAGAGGACCCAGAAGCAGGACTCTCGGTCCTGTTGGGCAGCATTCTGAATAATACAAATGCAGCACCCTTGCCCAACTTAAATGCTTTTAAAATTACCGGTCAGAAAGCCTTCACTGAGTGTCTTGCGTGCAGAGTCCTTCCCCGCTTGCTCTGCCAAAGTCGAAAATAAATTGAAGACATGCTACCTGACCTTAAGAAGCTTGAAAAACACACATCGGTTAAGAGCATTTGAGAAAATCTTCAGGTAATTTACAAATTGAGATTGAAGATCTAGGCAACTACCACGTGCCACGTGCCACGTGCCACGTGCCAGCAGTGATACTAGATGTAGAACATATGAGAAAATCTTCAGGTAATTTACAAATTGAGATTGAAGATCTAGGCAACCACCACGTGCCACGTGCCAGCAGTGATACAAGATGTAGATGGTACATGGAGAGTGGAGTAAGTGACCAGGTGGGATTAACCTTCCTGGACCAAATATGTGCCACGTTTGGGAGGGGATGGACGTGAGGTAATGAAGCCAAAAGAAAGCTATTAAAAAATCGTGTATGCTGCCTTTCAGCAAAGCAGTTTGGCGGCAGGGATCAAGCTTTAAAAAGGAAGCCTATGGAAGAAATCATCAAGATAGGAAAAGCTCCATTGCTGGGGGGATTATAAAACAGTGCAGCCACTTTGGTAATAGTCTGGCAGTTCCTCAAAATGATGAAGAGCTAGTTACCATATAACCCAGCAAGTCCATTCCTAGATATTCACCCAAGAGAAGCAAAAACAATCACATCGAGCTTGTGTACAAACATTCATGGCAGCATTATTCGTAATGGCCCCCAAATAGAAACACAACTGTTTCCGTCAGCTGGCGAATGGATAAATAATGTGTGGCATCATCTAATAGAATATTATTTGATCATAAAAAGGAATGAAGCACCATAACATGGATGGACTTTGAAAATATCGTGTGAAGTAAAAGAAGCCAGTCACAAAAGGCCACATACTGTATGGTTGCATTCACATGAAATGTCCAGGACAGGTAAATCCATACAGACAGAAAGTAAATTAGTGACTACCTGGGGATGGGGAGTTACTGCTCATGGGCAAGGGGCTTTTGGGGGGAGATGATAAAAAATGGTATAAAATTCAATAGGTTCATAGTTTACGACTCAGTGAATGTACTAAAAAGCTTTGAACTGTACATTTTAAAAGGGTGAATTTTGTGGTATAAGAATTATATCTCAATAAAAAATAGAAAAGGTTTTATGCACAAAGACAAAATAGTGACTTTTTTAAGAGCGAAAAATTGGAAGCAATGTAGATGTGACAAGTGAAGTAAGAAAATGATGTGGCCACCGGATGGACGCTTAGGTGTCCATCTAAACAATCGTTTCCTCAAATGACAGGACTCCATTCTGTCACAGTCAGCTGCTGCTTGACTTCCGTGTTGCCTCCTTGTGGTTTTATTATGGGGAGGGAGGTGCAGCGAGCCTGCAGTACGTCTCTGAAGCCTCTAGATCTTTCCAAGATGGGGACTTCAGGCCCAGCTGGCTCCCGGACCCCAGAGAGAGAAGGGAGATGTTTTCCTCTCTCCCTAGTCCAAGATCTGTCACCAGAGTCTTCCTCTCCTGTACAAGGGCTGATCCCGTCTGAAGATAACTAAGAGATTATCTCCCCACCCTCTCCCCCAAGGGCGTGGCTGCCCACAGTATTTTTTCCAGAAAAGTAGGTGGTTACTCGATGCATGGGATGAAAACATCAAGATCAGAGAAACACCTTGCTCAGCTTTATCCAGCCCCCAAAAGTTTCAACCACTTGGGGCCAGTCCCTAAAATATGACCTCTGCTGTCATATTTTATAATAAACATTAACACAAAGACGTATTAGCGAATGCACATGAAAGAAACAAAATAAGCAATAACATATAAACAACAAAAGTAAACGAATCCATAAGGGGAATATGTGTGAATTTAAAACACCGAGCGTTGTCCGAAAACACCTTTTTCTACCTTGCACCCTTTTCCTTACTGGGTATGGACCAGGCGGGAGCCTTTTTAGGGCTGAGGTTTAGGGGGAGAGGGAGTGGGAGTGAGAACACGTTCGAGTTGGGCGGAACACCTTTAGCATCTCCCTCCCTCATCTTCAGAAGTTGGTCTTTTTCCTCGAGTGAAAACTGGGTTCAGTAGAGAGGAAACACCGAGGAGGAAAATGTTGATGCATCTTTGGAGTGTTCTGGATGGAAGGGCCAGTGTATTTTTCCATTAACCTGATCACTAATAGCTGAGGGGCGAGCCCGGCCCACAGCCCTGAGTACTAATTGCTTAGGAAACTAATTGCAAAGAGCCCTGACCTTTTGCTTTAAATCATTTCCGAATCCCAGGAAATCATTTCAAGGGTTCGCTGGTCTTTGGCCTCTTCCGTTTCCAAATCCATTTGGAGAGCTCGGTTTGCAGAAACTTTTCTCCAAATATCTTTAATTTAGTGAGGCCCTCTTCCTGGCAGTGAGGGAGGACGCTCTGTTATAATGCAGTATAAATCATCCGTGAACGCGCTGGAGCAAACGACTGTAGAATGGATGGGTGCAATCAATACAATAAAATAATTTGAGCAGATAATCCATTCAGCAAACATTTATTAAGTACCTACTAAGTGTGAGGCCATGGGGTTCTGGAGATGAATTCTGCATCCTGGGCTGCAGACTACTATCCTGGCAGCTCGCAATTGATGGAGACCACGAGCTGTCTAGAGTCTGTATAAACATCAGTGATGAGGCCAGAGGAACCTGCCTGGGCTTCTGGCTGTGCCACTTACAAGCTGCGTAACCCCGGCCATGGGAATAAATTCCGCCTCAAACAGTCCTTGTTCCAACTTCTGAAGTAGGATACTGAGCCCATGCGTGTTCATCCTGCCTTCTTTTCTAGCATGCAAAGTTGGGGCTATACTCCTCAGCAGCCTCCGAATTTTTTTAAATGGTACTTTTAACAGCTTTATTGAGATGTAATACACGTACCGTACAATGCACCCATTTGCAACGTACAATTCAGGGGTGTTGAGTGTATTCGCCGAGTTGTACAGCTGTCACCACGGTCAATGTAGTACCTGCTGCATAGGGTTATTTGAGGGGTTAAATGAGATAATGTCTATAAAGCATTAGACCCAGTGTGAGACGCTTTGCAGACGTTTTTCTGCCGGTGCTCATTGCTCCTGATGTTGGGGTGCGAGCTGGTGCTTTCATCAAGGAAGACGGGGAGAAGTGGGGTGATGGAGGAGAGTGGACGTGGCACAGAGGACCGACCCACTGCCTGGGTGTCCTTGCCAGATGGGCGTGACAGACTGTCTATCCTTCTTAGCAGCTAGAGGATTATTTTCCAGCCTCAGTATCAAGCCGACTAAAACAACTCGACGGCAGCCACGTGGGATTGGTTTGGGTGTGTTAAATTCAAAACCGCATATCATTACACCTGGTGGCCACGCACCAACATGCTAACAGACGAGCGAGCAGCAGTGCACTTCTGAACGATAGTTAAGCTAAATTTTGCATTTCTTAACCTTTATGGCTGGACCCACCCGAGGCCAGATACCCCTTGGGATGCCTCTCATTAGCTAAAGCACTACAGCTGGCCCACAGAGGGCGCGTGGCCAAGCCTAGCAGGCATATTTCATACCAAATGGCCCGCTCTGTAGGGGCATCGAAGTCCCGATGGAGAAAGGATGGTTGATCTGGACACTTCTCATCTAAGCAGAGAACCATGGCAGTATTTCTAGTATTCGAATGTGTCTGAATCACTGGTACAAACACCACTCTTGGATTTGTACCCTGAGCAGAGGGACATGCATAATCAAGGCTGACTTTTTTTTTTTTTTTTTTTTTAATGGCGAATGAACTCGTGAAGCTGTCACTCCTGCATGGACCCAGGCCGCTGAGGGCTTTGGGAATTTAATTACTTTTATATTGGATGAAAACTTTGGCTGTGATTTCATAGATTCTCTTGGAATTTCAAATTAATGGTTCTCTTTTCCTCTTTCTGGCACTAAATTTCTGAACTGTGTGTTCTCTAATCAAAAAAAAAAAAAATTAAGCCAAAAACTCCCCTTATTTTCAGTAAATCATGCTTTTGTTTTTCCCTTTAATATAGCCATCGATCATATGCTTGTAATGGCCAAGGACAAGCAGAGATAGTACCTTGACTCTAGTCTTCAGCAAAACAGCAATTTTTAATCATTTGTTTTTCCATGCTGTCACCCCAAAGTCTCGTAGGAGACTGGTGTCACATGGTGTCATTTTCTCTGTAGCATTGCCGTCAGCACTCTGGGCCCTCAGAGCTTGGGAACCCGAAAAGGACACTAAAGAGTTCGAATTGACTTTTTCTTTTTCTTGGTGGTGACTTACAAACATAAGCTGAGGTTCCTTAGACCACCCGAGGGTGGTTTTGCTTTCTAGAGGATATTTGCCTGGAGGCAGTTTGGTGGTCACACTGACCCAGAAGGGGTGGCGTAGGGAGTGTGACTGGCATCTGGTGGGTGGAGGTCAGGGATGCTCTAGATATACCACAGTGCACGGGACACCTCCTCCCCTTTCCCCCAGCAATAGATCCTCTGGCCCAATGTCAACAGTGCTAAGGCTGAGACTGAATTGTATGGAGCCGACACTGACGGAGATTTGGGACAGTGGCCATGATTGCCATTATTTGTCTCTGAGCCTCACCTGATGAGCCTCAGTCTTGCAGACAGGCGGTAAGTATGGCCCAGGTATCAGAGCATGTGCTTTGAATCTGCAGAGCCTGGACCGGGGTTTGGGGACAGCATGGACCCTAGTCATCTCTACGCACAAACCGAATCAGCGGGAAGAAGAAAATAGGAACTGGAAAGGTAGAACATCTGAGCAAGGACAGTCCCTGGGTCTTGGCCCTCCCGTGTCCATGGGGCACCTCCGTGTGGTCATACAAGTGTGCCCATGCAGTCCCACGGCACATGCAAGGCGCCATCCTCCAGGCAGATGCAGTCACCCAGGGTACATAAGATACGATGTTCGCTTGTTATTATCTACATTATCTCTATTATCCTCTTCTCCTTCGTGCTTCTAAAGTGTGCCAAGCCTCCTGCCTTGTAGAGAACCAGTTGGGGCTCTTATATAAAGCACCACGGGGAAGCCACAGAATTACATGCACAAATCATTTGCCTAATTTGACTCTGCCCTGTTTTCTGACCTGTTGCTACATGAAGTACCGTCTTAACGATGCGTCCAGAAAGTATGGCCCGAGACCGCAGTTTCTTTTGGCCGAAAGACTCAGATTCTTCCTGAAGATATGTCATACTTCGACACTTTAAAAATTATGTCAAATCGTGGAGAAGGAGATAAGTCCAAAGATTGTAAATTGTCCAACCAAGAGGGAATGACACAGATAAATATATAAGACCTTGTTTGCAGCTGCCTGTTGTGAAAAGTGGTTCACAGATGGAAAACACATGAAAATCACTGGGAGGACAAACTAAGAGAAGTCGTCTGAGGTTTTCTTGAGGGGGAAGCCCAGCCAATTCAAGAAAGATCTTCCATGAGAATCATCTTATGTGATAGCCATTTCTCAAGCGGGGAGAAAAAGAAAAATCCCTGAAAAAAATTACATATTTCTCTGAATAACAAATAATTACCGAGTGCCCACTCTGTGCCAGCTGGGATTCCAGCAGGGAACGAAGTCAGCTAAGTCCCTGCTCCCCTGGGATGGGACTTATATTTGGATGGGAGGACGAGGGAAAGGAAGACTAGGAACGAAAGCATACTGTTTCAGGGGATGAGTAGAACCAGGAAGGAAAACAGACTATCAAGCCATTGGCCTGTGTCTAGTGCAGACCAGGTGCAGCTGAGGTACAAGCTGACTGGAACTTTGTCTTGTTGCTGGTTGACATTTTCCCTGGTCTCCGCTGTCTCTGTTTCATGTAACCATCTTGATGTCACACATCCTATCCTGGACCAGATCTGCCCAGTGTAGAGCACAGGCCTTTCTCTTAATCTCCCAGATCACGAACACAAAAAAGCTAACCACACAAACCAACGAGCAAAACGAAGTGAAAAGGGCGCTTCACACAAGGCTTTTGCATGTGTCAGGTTAAATGATGGCAGCATGTGGCCGGCAACCCCAAACTGGACATCGAGCAGTTAAAAGTCCTTCAGCCACACCTTCATGGGCCTCCTGCCCCATCGTTCCGAAAACATCCCTGCCTGGGCGCCCCCACCATTGCCAACACACACACGCACGCACGCACGCACGCACGCTGCGTTTCTGTTTTCTGTTCGGTTCTCTTTGGTTTGTAATTATTTCTCCTCTTGGGCTGTCTCCAGAAACTCAGCATTTTTCACTGTTCTTTGAGCACAAATTTGCCCCCTCTGCTCTGGCAGCACCGGCAGCACCCCAGGAGCCATTCAGGGGCTCTGCTGAGCTGGGGCTTCCGGGGCAGGTGGGCAAGCCCTGACCTTTCTTTCCTACAGGCTGGAGGTAAATGTCCTTCCTTGCTCTTCCCCATCCCCCAGCCTCCGGGAGGCTGGCCGAGCGAGCGGGAGGGAACAAGCGATGGGCTGTAACATCGACAAATAAGTCATGCTCCTTCATTTGGAACACAGAAGAAGCCGCCACCTCGGGCTTGCGTTTCAGAGCTCTTCCTGTCCTCTCTGCATCATCTGCCGGGGGAAGGCGGCAGCGAAGGGGAGCCGCAAGAGCTGTGTTAAGCATTTGAGTGTCGTCGGCGATATTGTACTGGGCGCTTAAGAATTTGTTCAGAGAGTAGATTTCATAGTAAGTGTTCTTAACACAACAAAAACAAACAAATACGGCTCTAGGAGCCGGTTTGTAAAGGAGCCTCTGTAGCCGTTGCTAAGGGCAACCTTATGTATCACTGTGTAAATTTAAGATAGGGTCTGTGCTCATGAGAAGGGAAAGGGGGTTCTAATCTCACTCTGGGGAGAAGAGGAAAAACGTGACCGTGCGGATTTCGAGCTAGTTGGGATGTGGAGCCCTAACATCCCCATCTCTCAGGGGATGGATGCGGGTGACTCGTGATCACAAACCACACCGCTAGCTGGGGGCCAGGAAAACTAGGGCCCCCAGGACTCAGTCCAAGACACGCGTGTGGACTCAAGCTTCCCGATTTTGCAGAGTCAATTCATGGTTATTGTTCAAGTGACAGAAGCAACCGTGAAATAGAGAAAATTGGTCATGGAAACCCACCTCCAGCGCGGCCACCGTGGGAAACATGATAACCGCCGGGCAACACCCTTCTTCGGTTCCTCCCACGCTTCAGCGAACCTGCCTGTGGACGCTTATGCTTTCTCTTCCCTCCTCCTGGAACATTTTCCCTGAGTCTTTGAGGACCTGGTTACTTCACCTCATCCAGGTCTTGCTCACATGAGGCTTCATCAGAGAAGCCACCTCTGGTCACTTTATCTAAAGAAGTAACCTGCCTGCCTGGCCCCACAGGGACTTTCTAAGCTATCACTCTGTTTACGTGCTTCATTATACATGTCACTGTCTGAAGTTACCTTTTTTTATTTGTCCGTTTATTCGGTGATTTATTCATGTGTCACAATTTATTTGAAGGTATACTATGTGCCAAGCACTTTTGTAGGTTCTAAAGATACGGCAGGGAACGAAACAGACCGAAATCCTTGCCCTCCTGGATCTGACATTCTAACAGGAGGTGACAGGGAGCAGACAAAGTGAATGTGTGCTTTGGGGATTGGAGGGGGTGGGAAGTGCATGGGGGGTGTACAAGCTGGGGGGAAGGTAAGCAGTGCCGGTGGGAGGTGGAAGCAGCTTCAAACAGGGGGTCAGAGAAGGTCTTGCCGAGAGGGTGGTTTGGAGGAAGATCGAGGAGGAAGAGCATTGGAGGCAGCGTGGAGAAGATGTGCAAAGGCCCCGAGGCGGGAGTACATGTGAGGAGTTCGATGGAAAATTTGAGAGACCGGAGTGGCTAGAGCAGGGTGAGCACGTGGGGATGTCACATAAACAGGGAACAACAGAGGGCGAGGTCAGATGACATAAGAGGCCTTCTAAGCCATTAAGGATGTTGACTTTTTTTCCAGGCGAGATGGGGGCAATCGGAGCATTTTGAATGAAGGAGCGGCATGGGCTGTCTCGTGTTTTAAAGGGTCCGTTCTGGCTGTCATGTTGAGAATGGGCTGCGGGAAGGTGAGGGCGTGAGAGTGTTTAGGAGGCTCTGGCCTTTGCCCAGCACGAGAGGGTGGGGGGGGGTCGTGCTGGCGGTGCGTGCACGGGCGTGGGGCACACGCACACTCTTGCAGCAGAGTGGATTCGTGCGCCTTACTTAACTACGGGTCACCTGCCTCTTCCCACATCAGTAAATGTGGCGCTATCTCAGTTTGAACGTGTTCCCGCCGCAGTCCAGCCACAACAGGATCCAGGGGGCCCTGAAGGTGGGCAAGGCGTCGGCGCGGGAGACAGTCGACTACGCAACTCAGAGGCGGTGTGACACTGTTCCATTTTATTGTGATTTGAGAACAACTTTTATACTTTTTATTTTGGCATTTGATTATACTTTGTTGTTAAGGTAGCAGGGAGTTAAATTTTTGTGGTTAGGCGAAGCAGAAAATCTTATAGAGTATATTATTATTAATGTTCATGATTAACTAGTACATTTTTCTCTCAATCATTAGAACAGAACTACCTGATGGAACAATCTGAACTTTTAATTCTTATATCTATTACGTAAGATACAGTTTGATTTAAGTAAAGGTGATGGAGGTATTCATAACAGCAAGCATTGGCTTGTGGGCAGACATTGTTCTTCTTTCTGCCTGAAGAAATCTTTTAAATGCTATTTGATTTATGCTATATCTGAAGTTCAAGCTGAACTTCTCTCATAGCTGTTCAAAAGTTTCCTTGGTGCAGTAATGAGGAAAATATTTATAAAAATCAGTTTTACAAAGCTACTTTCATAAGCTAAGTTTCTGTTCCTTTGTTTCTTAAGCACCAAGGAGATCCTGACCTAGCCAGCCTTTCTATGAAACTTAAACTACTATAAGGCACATGAATTCTATCTTTATTCACTGTACGTATACTATCTTTATTATAAGCTCCTGTATAAGGCAAAGGAAGATCAGGTAATCTTTTCATACTATTAGCCCCCCTAGGTGGATACCAGAGTTTTCTGTTTATCCACTAGGCCACAAAAGGAGGCCCTTCCATAGTAGGCACAGGCTTATGAGTAAATTTCTTATCCTTTACTAATTTTTCTACTAACTGCGTGGGAACGGGAGTATAAACTAGTTCCAGTAATTCAGCTTGTTATAATTTATTCATAATATCTTTAAGAGGCGCATCAAAAGGAATTTCCCTTAATAATTGTTCAAATAAAGGGTTTACGCATTCTGGACACGTCAGGGTGACTAGACCTGATTCCATATGCGGGGAATTTACTATTTTTTCCTTGAAGCCTCTGTCCCCATCTCCGGACCTTGTCACACAGTAGGGTAGAAAGAGGACGTGGCATGTTCCTGTGATTCCCTCGCATGGATGTTCCATAATGTATCTAGACAGCCCTGGATTAATCACTAGGGCAGTTTCGTATTTTTCGCGGTGATAAATAATCCCACAGTGAACATTCTTGAGCATACATCCCTGAGCACTCACTCATCTAAGTATTTCTAGAAATAGAGTCCTAGAAATAGCATCTTTGGGTCAAAGTGTATAAGAGCTTGAAGGCTTTTGCTACATGTTGCCAAGTCTCCTGGAAGAAAAGACATACTAAGCCACCCCGCCCCCACATCCAATTTTAGCTATTATCACCATTTTTAATATTTACTACTTTGATAGATTAAAACACGGTAATTTGGGTATCATTTATTGCCATTTAATCAATGCCTTTGCTCATCTATTATTTGGGCTATTGGCTTTTTTCTTATTAATTTTTAAGAGCGCTTAATAAATACATATTGTCATTAATGTAACAGAATTTTAAGGATTTTTCCATGTAATCTTTTTGTTTTAGAAATTACGAAATATAATATACATATAAAATGTATAATACCCTCATGAAAGGCATGAGAATAAAGTAAAACAAACACCCGGGTGCCTGTCCCGTCGTCCAGCTTATGGGACGGCCAGCCTCCGATGCTCCAGTTACATTTCCGGTCCCCCTTCTCCCGCAGCCAAACAGTCGCGCTCCTGAATGTGATGGCGATGATGTCCTGGCTGTTCTTCATAGATGTCACCACACGTAAGGCTTCCTTGACACCACGGTTTTACTTTTGCAAAGTTTCGCGCTTCGTATAAATAAAATCACATGGCGCGTGTTCGTTCCCGATCTCTTGTTTCCGAAAGGTGTGCTGTGTGTGCGTTTCCTCCACGTCGAAGCCGGGCTCAGTTCCCCTTTTTCCTGGTCGTGCAGGGATCAGGTTCATGTTCATGCCCTTGACTTATACGTCCTCTTACACACGTGGGCTCTTCGTGTTGCTGCGGTGAGCACGGTCGCTCATCTCTCCCAGTGCAGCTGTGCCAAAGTTTCTTCAGAAGTAAGATTTCTGAGTCCTAAGGAATACATATCCTAAAACCTGCTAGCTCATAGCAAGTTACTTTCCAAAGTGGTTTTTACCAATTTATATTTTAGTAAGCAATATACGATATTTCTGATTTGTCTACATTCTTGCTTAGATACGTTATTATCGGACTTTTTAACTTCTTTTTTTTTAGTGTAGGTCACATGAAATGGAAGTAGATATATTTTTGATTTAAAAAAATAGAAGCTCTTAAAAGAGGTAGCTAGATAAAAAATGTTATGGATTCCAAAAATATTTATTCGTTTGTTTTAGTGTTCCTCAAATATTAAGAAGGCAAGTGAATGCTTTTCTTTGATCAAGCTGGAAATCATCAGAACTTTCATTTGAAATCGAGGTAATTTTAAGTACAGAAAAACAGAGTATCTGGGAGACAATTTACAGGAAGAGATGGTTGCATTAGGGAAAAGTTGACTACTCTCCTCTTTGGGGGTTGTGGATAAGACCAGTGTTAGAATGCGCTATCAAAAAGGTACGAAGAATTCCTGAACTCATTTCTTCTTGACCAAAATTTAAAAACATCCCATTTGCTTTAGTACGAAAAGGAAATGGGTAGATGTGTTAACTCATGTTCTAGGAAGTGCTTGCTGATCAATACGTCTGAAATGAAACCACAAGAGTGCATGTCATCTAGGTTATGTCTAAATACTTTATATGCAGATTTCTTTGATAACATTGGGGTTTTTTTGTTTTTGTTTTTTGCACTTGTGACAGGTTCGTGAAAAGTGAAATTGTTCAGAGTGTTCTTCTAAGGCATTGCAGAACAACTGTCTGCCTTTCCATTTTTTGTTTTGTTTTTTCTTCTGGCGATAATCCCCCTGCATATTGGGCTGCCAGGCACCCTGCCCACCTGTGCGGGGAGCTGGTGGTACCTGGACCGCACACATCAGCTGGGAAATACAGAGCTTGCGACAAAATGCATAAGCTAATTAGGTGCGAACTCTAACGCAATGAGTTCTTGTTTCTGCAAATGTAAAATGCCACTCTCAATCTACTGTTTTCTTCCCAGGTCTGAAGCATCATTGTAGTGGGTTTAGAAAGCCAGAGGTTTCCCTGGCAGTGGTTGACGGCCAGATGCTCCGCCGTGCTCGAGCCTTCCTGAGTGCCACTTGGGGATTTATGTTTGGAGCACTTTGGTGGTGTAGGCGGAGTAAAACGGGGATTCCAGACAGGATGCACGTGTTCTAGACTCCTACAAATGAGTTCTGCGACTTTGAAAAACGTCCTTCCCTTTCTGAGCTGGTGTTGTCTCATTTGCAAAGTGCGGGGCTTGGACATTTGGACTAAATATGCACGTTTTAGCATCTTCTATGTGCTGGGAGCCAAAATAATTGTTATAATAACATGCATGGTCTGTGCTCCTTTGGATGTCCACGTTTTGGAGATGAGTGACAAAGAAGAAGAAGACAATTCTGATGTGTAAAAACAAGCCGAGCAAAATGACCCCAAGTCCAGGGGAAGTTAGGGGTGCTTCTTGAGGACGTAACGTGTCACAGAGCCACGCAGGATGAAGAGAAAGTAGTTGGGAGGACAACAGTGCGGGAGAATGTTCCCTGACGGGAAGTACGTGCGAAGGCATGGAAGTGTGAGAAAAAATGCCACGTGCACGGGGCTCTGAAAACACGACTCTCAATTCTTTGGCACTCTCTGCATGGACAGGCCGGGGGAGTCTGCGCCCCGACCCTTGAATCTGGGCAGGCTGTAGTCGTGGAAGAA
This sequence comes from Pteropus alecto, assembly GCF_000325575.1. Classification (NCBI taxonomy): domain Eukaryota; kingdom Metazoa; phylum Chordata; class Mammalia; order Chiroptera; family Pteropodidae; genus Pteropus; species Pteropus alecto. The sequence goes on along the minus strand of NW_006436888.1, from coordinate 3,410,724 downwards.
GAGGTGCTATGTGTGGCTGGGTCGTGAAAGATCAGCCCGTGTCTTCTTCACCGGGACATTTGGTCTTGGAGCCTTGATCCGTCCTGTAAGAAATCCAGCTCCCCAAGGCCTCGGCACTGTCTGGACGCCCACACTGGCCACGTGGAGCCGCCATGGCTAGCTACTATGTCCAGAAGTCCTAGCCGAGCCCAGACTTTATATCATAACTACCCAGGCACCGTAAGTGTGAGCAGAGAAAACTCTACATGATCCAGATGATTCGTATCTTGCCTGCGGAGGCCTCCGACAACGTGAAGCGGAGACCAGCCACCCGCCTTGTGCTCTCTCTGAATTCCTGACCCGTGGGACCCATGGACATCATGCAAAGTTGAGATTTTATAGCATTACATTTTGAGACAGTTTGCTATACGACACTAAAACATGGGAACAGATCCCTTTCAGCTCTAAAATTTGATTATTCTATAAAACCCAAACATATTATCCTATTCTTCAAAAAAGAAAGCTCTGAATACTTGAACTTTTACTCTGAAGAAAAACAGTTGCAGACACATCAAGCCAGACACTGAATTCTTCCAAGAAATCACAGTAAACAAACTCAAATTGGTTTGCATCATAAAAATTAATGTGTCGATTCCTATCACCGAGAACATCGAGGCGTGAATCCAGCAGATCAGGGACCGAGTGTGCAAGCGATGATTGGACCCCGAATCTCGCAAGTTCTACACTCTGCTCTGTGTTGCCTTCATTTTTAAGGTGGGCATGCCCCAAGTGGAGGCGAGGTGGCTACGATCAGCACCCGCAGAAAGGGGGTGTCTCTTTCCCAGTCATGTTAGTGCATCTCGCAGGGTCGACTGGTGGTCCACTGGTCTTGACTGACCCCAGCTTGATTTCCATACCTACCTTCGACCCATGACTCAGGCTGTGGGAAATCACTACCCTGATTGGCCAGGCTGTGGGAAATCACTACCCTGATTGGTCTGGGCTGTATTTCCCCCTTTTGAGATAGAAGATGGTATCCATGAAACCCTAACAGTGGAAGAAATAAGAGTCTCACTTCTCATCTTATCAGAATAAAAAAAATAAATGCACACTAAATAAAAAAAAAAAACAAAACTATCCCCTTAGGCTTAAACTTCTTGTTCTGTCCACAGCCACCCATTTGGCATAAACTGATACTACTTAATTTTCATAAAACTATCTCTTTTATAGTTTTCTTTAACACCAAAGCAATAATGCATTTTTGCCTCCAGCATTGGAACATCGTGGGAAAATATATCCTAGACTTAGAGTTTTGGGGATTCCTAATACTGATCCATTCCTTTCGTCATTCTTTCCTGTTCCATTGTTTTTAATTAACAAATATTCCTGCAATTTGATAATAGGTTTCTTTAACACACTTTTATTCAGTACTAAAAATAAATTGAAATAGCATTTTTGAATTTCCTTCAATGTAATAATCTGCTATTAAAAAGCAGAAAATATTTAGTTTCACGGATTTTATTCTTACCATTATGTTTTGCTCAAATAATAAAACATAAAGCCCCAAGCTCTAAATACGCATTCCTTTTCTACATGTTATTTTGCTTCGAAGTCTTCATGTTGGAGCTCACCATCAAATTCAGGCTTCTAAAACACATATCGATGTGATGTAGGACTTGTTCTTGGGGCTAATCAATAAAATGGAACAAAAGAGAGCAACAATCAGCAAGGCACTCAAAAGATCCCTGATACATTATGGATAAAAGATGGAGAAGAAATACAGATAACCAGGGTGGGGGAGGGGAGGGGGGGAAGCAGCTTGCATCATGGAAACTGTATTATGAGAGTTAAAAAAAAAAGCATGTCTCCCTTCTAACATATTCCATGCCCCAAATGAACCTAAACCAATGAGCAGGGAAGAAAAGTCCAGGACTTAGACTTGAATCTCATCTATGTGATCTATGCTTGTGTGATTCCTCTGTGCAATTCTGGGATCTTCTTCACTGCAGAGACTCCGGGATTCCACCCTCAGGAGTGACAATATTTACCTCACCATAAGAATCGGCCATCTGTTGATCTGTTATGGCCACGGCCATGTCTACGGCATGAAGAAGAAGCTCTTGTTCTCTTCTCAGAGGATAACATCGATTGGAGTAAAAGTACCTCAATCTTAGAAAGGGCTCAAGCATTCCCTCCCTGGAAGAATCTTGTTCTTGCCGTCACCTCCAGGAAGGCAGCGTACCTCCCTCCCTTGTTGGGTGGCTCTTCTCAGTCATGTTGTTGGATCCACCATAATTCAGGGAGAGAAAGGGGTTAGGGTCAGAAGTTGCGTCAAGATGCTCAGACCCCGTATTAGGCATTCTTGGAGAGAGGGAAGAGAGTCTCCTGTGTCTTTCTGGGTAGTCCCTTTGACTAGCACCTGGGAAGACTCAGAAGTTCAAATCGATCCCTAGGGTAGATTCAAGAACACATCCAGGCACAGCCTGGAGTTCCCCCTGGATCTCTAGGACAGGCCATGAAGGTGAAGTTCAAGTTTCTACAGTTTCTAGATAGTGGGCAAGACAGAAGGGCAGTCCAGTCTGGCAGGAGACCCCAACGCAGGGTCAGCAGTGAGAGGGAATAAACTGGCCCCTTCCCTGTGTTTGTATCATGTATTTGTACCTGGGCCTCCATTGCAGGATGATTTTATCTGGAATTGCATGTGTTCTTCCAGCTAGAAACTATTTTCAAAAGATCCAGGTGAGCCTAAGGGGCGTCTGCTCCATCTGTTCTCCATCTCCGTCCCACGGATGTAAATGGAACTTCATTTTATATTCAGATCTGTTCCCCCAGTGGTAACAAGCTGATGGAGAACCTGGAATAAACCTTAAAAACTACCCAGTCTGATTTGTTGCTCATAGAATCTCATTACCGTGACTTTAATTACAGGCCAGAATGGGAATGATGGGGAATTTTTATTGGATCTTTTTCCAGGAAAAAAAAAATAATAATATTATAGAACCTTAATTGCTACCACTGCCCTCTTAATTACACTGGAGTTTTCTGTTTTTCCAATACGTCAAGATCTTTCCTACCCCAGGACCTTTGCTCACTCAGTTACCTCCAGGTGGAACGCTCCTCCCCCAGCAACTTGGGGGCATCACGCTCATCCTTCACACTTAGTTCAAGGGTCACCTATTCCGGTCTCTCTGTTGGTGTAAACTCACACACCACCCCATTTATTCCCTCTCGCATCCCCGTTTATTTCCTTCGTAACATAAAATGGCAAATGTGTAAATATCTCATCGGTTGTTTACTTCCTATTAGCTCCCTCCCCCAGGCCCTGTGAGAAGGTCAGGTCCGTGAATCCTCTCTGGTCCACCAGTATCTGTCCCTTGCACCTGCCACAGAGCCTGTGCGAAGAAATCTATGCTAAGTGCATGCGTGCATGAGGAGAGGGCCACGGCAAGGACCCCAGGGAAAAGTGTCTGGTGACAGGTGCTGGTTTGCCGAGGGCCACGTGAGCTACGAGCAGCCTCTCCGGTGGGCTCACTTAGGCCCGTTGTGTGCAAACTGGGCTCTGTGAACACAGAGGATGGTGGGTCTCTTACCAGCTCTTTATACTCCTCTGCCATCAGAAATGACTCCCGGGCATGCAGGAAGGGATGTGCCGTTCATTCAGTACCCGCCATGCACCCCGACCGGTGCGCCAGGCAGTGAACAGTCAGCTCGCTTCATCTTCACCAGCAGCCAGCGAGGGCACATGTCCCTGTCCCCACTTTTCAGGTGACGGCACAGAAGCTTGCAGAAGGTACATGTCTTGGCGGCGGGCATGGCTGTGAGTGGCTCAGGGTTAACGTGCACTTCAACTGTTGCTGAGAAACACAGTGTTTCTCCCCAGGTCCCTAGTCTTCCCTCGTGCAAGTCGTGAAGCCTGTGAACTTCGTCACCTGTAACCCACCTGTCTTTACTTCAACACTTTCTCTTCCCCTTTGTACCCACAGTTTTTATTACTCTCTAGCTGGCTGTTCTTGGGCAAGTAATTTAACCTCTCTGAGCTGTAGTTTCCTTACTTACAAAATGCGGATGATAATTGTACCTGTCCACGTGGCGACCATGAAGATTAAAATGTTAGAAAAATCTTTAGGCACGTACCTGGTGGGTACTAACAATAATAATAATTATTTTATTATTAGTTAGGATAAATAATGTTAGTTGCTTCAACAAATAATCCTCAAAATCTCAAGGGCTTAACGTGATAAAAGTTTATTTCTCACTTATCTTGTAATTCAGCATGGGTCAGTGGATGGGCTTGGTTCCTCCCAGGCCTTTTTCACTGAATAACTCTGTCATCTTCAGCGGCCTCACAATCCACCACTGAGTTATTGGTATCAGCCGGCAGCTGAGCGAAGAGATGGTTGAATCTTGTGCAAGAGGTTATAGAGGCTAGCCTGGAGGAGGTGGGCAACTGGTCTCGCCACGCGGCCCCCCTGATCACTAGGGTAGGGAGGTGTGGTCCAGCTGTCCCCGAGATGAGGGTGATCGTGATGTTGGTGAACATTAAGGTTTTCTGCTACATTATTATAACAGTTGTTTTCAAGCCCTTACCCCATTTTAACAACCTACCTGAGCATGTCTCCTCTAAAAGGTACCCGCCCCTCCTACGTTCCCTACCTGCCCATTGATACTTATCTACCCAGAGTCACAGTTCTTCAGAACTTTGGAACCACAATCACAGGCAAGTGTTCCCCACATTGGAAAACAGGTGTTTTATTATTATTTTTTTAAAGCCATTTGATCTGAATTAGTGGCTAGTCACGGGTTAATGCATAGTTGTCCATAATTCTGTTTGCATTTTGAAATAAGAGGCACAGAGGAAAAGAGGAACTGAGTTGGTGGTGGGGGAGAGATAGGCTTTCGGCAGGTGGTGACCTTGTCTGTTCAGATAAAGTCCAAGTGGAGCCGTTGATGGAAGTGTGTTCTGTCCTTTCCAGGGGTAACAGTCACTTCTGGGTAGGGAAGGCCACCTCCCTGTCTCCATTCCGGAGGCTTCCTACTGCCCACAGGGTCGCCCCTCTCACGCTCCCCTGTCCAGACTGGCGGGGGCGAGCGCGTCGGCACATGAAGTAAATCTCGGACGTCCTCGTCAGTGCATCTCGCTTCTCGGAGCCCTCACGAACCAGGCACCCACATTGCAGACGTGTGAGCTCCTACAGCCGTTATCAACTGCTGAACACCCAACAGATATTTAATGAGTGGTCTCTATGAGCGAGGCAGTCATTATGTTTCTAGAATAGAGAGGAAAAGGCAGGCATTTCTGGTTTACGTTATTTCCTTTGGGGAGTTTATAAAATGTCTTAACTGGCAAGTCACTCAGAAAAGATTCCCTACCTACGAAACATAAAATCTGTTCTCCTATCTGATCTGCTTTGATGCATTTTTCTAAGCCTCTGGTTTTCTAATTAGGAGGAAAGAGGGTGCCGTTTCGTTCCTGTGTCCATTATGGCATGTGACCTTGTTTCAATCATATTTTTCTTTGGGCTGGATAAGGGTAATGAATAGATCTTTATCAAATAATTTGATAGATGTTGTTATACCCAGCAACTTGTGCTAATAAGATGCTCTCGGAATCTCAGAATGGGTTGGAAATTCTCACCGACATCTGCAGAGAGTCAGAGAGAGGTTCTGGAGAGGAGTCCCTGTGTCAACCGTCTGCATCTCCCCCTTATTCTCTACATTTTTTTGCAGAAGTCAAAGCTGGTTGTGACCACTTTTTCCTTCAGCAACTCAAGCCAATGGGCCCCAATGGTCTACTGAACTAAAGAGCAATAACATCCTCAAAACAGTGGGGCGAGGTTCGGAAATCCGCGAATAACTAAAAGCTTCAAACAGCTGAAATAACCAACCTTTTAATTGCCCGTACAGTGCATGCGTCACTCCCACACGACTAAACCAGATCACTCTTGTCTGGCTAAGGGTCAGATAAAACAGAAGTTCACTTGTTCCGTGAACTTCCGTACCTCATTTTTGGTTTTCGTATGCCTGTAGTCAAACATAGTCAGCCCAGCAAGATGGAGACTAACTGACATCGCATATTCAGTCGAATCGCATCGAATAGCATATTCAATCCTGCTGTCACACTGAGTGGAGTGATGGGCAGAACTATCTGCACCTGTCAGACGATCTCCCCATCTATCGATCTATGTCCTATTTACACTGTTGATGTCACCCCGAGTAAATGTTGTCTGGTGTGAGAAATTGCAGTGTGCCCAACAGTGGGTTACATTCTTGACAGGTGCGATGGCATTTTATCTTTTCGAGAACTCCATGAGTTCGGTCGTTGTATGGATGAGGATATTGAATCACTGAGAAGTTAAATCATCTGCTCAAGTAAATAGAGAGCACACTAATTTGCACCGAGGCCTGGCTGCCTCTGAAGTGTGTGCCTCTGTGCCACACTACCTCGTGGGTCATCACCGATAACCTCACCGCTGGGCAAGAAAATGGTTGGAATCCAGCTAGGCCCAAAAAGAAGGCTTGGTTTTTCTTTTTCTTTTCTTATGTAAGTCAGAGACCACCTCCCCCCCCACCGCCCGGCTCCAGCCTCTCTCATCCCTGGTCATGTGCAAACAAGTTCCAAACTACATAAAATGCTGTTACGGATTCAGTTTCTGGAGTTCCTCTTTTTCTGATATCAAAAAAATCTTACTTAGTTCTCTTCCGCACCGTTCCATGCCTGTTAACTCGGGAAGGATGAGGTCTCCACCCCTATATCCACTAGCTGGTCCCAGTTGCTAAGACTTGTGCAACTCAGGTCATCACAACTCACGCTGGTGCCTCTTGTACCCTCGAAAATGAGCCAGAGCTTTGGCCATGTTAACATTTCGTATGCACACCGAGGGAAGGTGCCCCTCTCACCTTCCATCCCTTTCGACTTCTGCATAATGAAGTGCTGGTCTTATCCTGAATTAAAGGGAAGGGAAGAAAGGGAGAGAGGGAAGGAGGGAGGAAAGAAGAGAGACAGGAAGGGCAGGGGGAAGGAGGAAGGAAGGAGAGAGGGAAGGGAAGTAGGG
>NW_006436888.1:3381763-3403679 GCF_000325575.1 Pteropus alecto | reverse complement strand
GGAAGGCAGACAGGAGAGCACCACGTTGGCTCACCTGTCCCTCGATAGCGCCGCTGAGGTCATGCTGGAGCATGATGGCGGGGGAAGCTGCCCTGGTTTTCAGATCAGGTCTCAGAGCAGACCCTTCTTGGCCGTGTGATCACCCAAATCATTCAGCTCTCCCGGCTTTGTCTTCCGTGCAGTGGTGAGGGAAGGTCATGCTCTCCAGAGAATTGTTGGGAGATTTAAACGGGAAAACGTACCTAATAGATATGGCACTAAACTCCCCCAATTTAGTTGTTCTCCCCAGGAAGGGCTTCGAGTCTTTCGTACTTGTGAATTCCTCACGGAATTGCGAGGTCTGTAAAGGCGTGGATGTGCCTCCCCCCATCCCCCGCCCCCCCAGTAACTCTTCCTCTCTCCACCCCCTGCCCCGAAGGGAACAACTGCAGGACCGTAACATTCTCCAACCCGACAAATCAGTGTGTTGGACTGACTGGTTCTTTGGTCGGAGGCCATGTCAATACTTAATTACCCCTTTGATCAGAAAGTCCATCCTTATCTCTTAGGTCCCTTCTGCTATAATTCTTTTACTTTTTCTTTTTTTTTTTTTTTTTGCTTGTTCAGCCCTGAATGCAGTACATGTCCTTATTTTCCAAGGCAGCACTGAAAAGAAGGGGGAAGGGTAAGTGGGAAAAAATAGACCATTTAATGAAAGCCTAGATATTTCTATGAAGTGTCAGAGCCTGACAAAATGGGAAGAGAGGAGAGACTGAGGCCCTCCTTGTAATATGTCGCAATGAGCCATCCGTAGTCCAAAAATTACACTTTGAGGAATATTTCAAGATTATTGCTTTTTGTTCTTTGAGACAGAGGTCAGCTGTCATGCTGGCAGAGGGACTTCTTTCGCCACTGGATTCATCGAGAATCTGCACCAGGGAGAGCCAATGTATTGGCTAGTTGAGCTGCTTTGGCTCAGAATATTAAATTCGTTTCTCAAGTGTTTGATTTTACGGCAGCTGGTGGGTTTGTTGTCAAACCAGGCTGGGTTTGAGTCCCAGCTCTGCCACTTATTGGCTATAAAGCCTCATGCAATTTGCTTTTGTTCTTGGAATCTCACATGAAATGTAGCTGATAATGGCCTCACAGGATGAAATGATTTGCTAGAAGCAGGAGCACCGGGCATTGCAGTCTTCATGGGAAGTGTTCGACAAACGTTCGTCGCATTGGACTTTAGATTTGGATTGCACATTCGGAGTAGCCATCCGTAGTCCAGGGGAGAGGTGACAGCGAGGGATGTCAAAAGGTAGGGAGACCCCAAAAGTCTCTTGGGCTATCGATGAACCACAGAGAGGCAAATGACAGGTGTGCCTTCAACTCAGAGTTGAAGTCACAAGAGCAAGCGGTTTCTGTTCTAGGGGTCCTGGAGCACTGGTGCTGCTCTGGGGGGGACGGCTCGTTCCAGCTGCACATAGCTGCGAGGCCCCGAGGGCCAGGGGCCCAGGCTTTCTGTACGAGGCATGTTGTGTTCTCTCCCTTCCCGGCTGGCACTGACAGAGCCCAACACAGGCTCTCACTGTGCTGAGCTGGGACAGCAGCCACGACACAAAGGAAGGCACGTGATGTCCCCAGGTGCCCGGACCTCGGTACTGAGACCTTCTTGGCTGTCCAGCCCTCTGTGGGGAGCCTCTCCCTTCCAGCCCTCCTCCCCGCGTGTCCCAGCCAGACCTCCATCCATCACGCTGATCTGGCTGTGGTTCAGGGCCCGTCTAGAAGAAGCACATTCATCGCGTTCTGGGGCTTATCAGCCTCCCCTAAGGCGGTGTCAGAAACTCCGGATGTGCCGCAGACTTCGCTCCCTTGAAAGTTTCTACTTCTCAGATTAAGAAATCACAGAGGTGTGAAAAGAATCTTTACTACAAGGCCAGGCAGACAGAGGCCTCTGCACCTCGAAAAGGTTTCGGAAGAACTAGAGTGTCCTGTCTGAGCTCCAGAAATTCTCAGAGACTTAATCCTACTCTTTGTGACAATGACTTTGAGTGACCTTGAGCCTTTCAGCTGCGTCTGGGAAATATGAGAGCTGCTGAGATGTTGTTCACTCCCCTTTTGAACGCCTAAGTGTGCTATTACCAAATTGTGAGGTTTTACAGAGGCACAAAGCAAGTGGATTTTTCTTTTGAAAATACTGGCGACTCTTTGTATGTCTTTCTATTTTCTGAGTTGGCTGTTATCACGGTTTGGGATTTCTGTGCTCCCAAAGTCAGTATTTCTTGTGTCTAAACAAACGTTTCAGGATATGTCCTCCTTTCTTCGCTTCCTCTGTTTCTTCATTTATTCAACAAATATTTGTTAGGTCCTGTGATGTGCCAGGCACTTTTCTAGACGCCGAGAATGTAGGAGTGAGAAAAAAGACAGATATCCTCACCATCATGGAACTGATATTCTAGCGTAGGAGGCAGACAGTAAACAAGAGAAACAAGCACAAATACACAGAGAGCGAGATGGGATAAGTGTACGGAGAACACGAGCACTTATAAGGGAGGGAGGGCAGCTGGACAGTTGTGTAGAGGTTTGAGGAGGTGAGAGAGCCACCCGCGGATCACTCCAGGCAGCCAGAACAGCAAGTGCAAAGGCCCTGAGGCAGGCACACCTGAGTTCAAGGGTGTTTAAGCTCAGCCAGCCGGCCAGTGTGGCTGGAGCAGAGTAAGCCACAGGAGCAATGGAGAGAGGTCAGCGAGGTCACAGGAGACGACGGGTCATGTGGCCTGTGGCAAAGGATGTGGCTTGACTTGGAGCGATGTGGGAACCAGGAGAGAGCTTGGAGCAAAGAAAGGACAGGCTCTGACTTACTGTTAAAACACTCCCTCTGGCTACTGCTTTGAGAATATACCCTAGGCTGGCGAGGATGGAAGCCGACCAGTTCGAAGCTCCCGTGGTGTGGTGGGTGGTGGGTGGTGGGTGGGAGAGCATGGGGGCTGGAACCAGGGTGGCAGCAGCGAGAAATATTTGGAAGTGAGAACGATATTATGGAGGTGAAACGGACAGGCTGTGAGGGATGAGGGAGGCGTGTAGACTTGCGTCTGAGTTTCCAGCTGGGTGAGGGTGGCAGTTACTGCGATCCGACCTGGGAATGGCTCCGATCTCTGGGAGCCGCTGGCCTTGCCCTGTTGCCTTCTGTGGCACTTCCCATCGGCCAGGAGCTGTTCGTGCACCCGCATTTAGTAACCAATTTAACCTTCATTGCACACTTGTGAGATGGGAGTTTTACAGATAAGGACGCTGCGGCTGAAAAAGGTTGGGTCACAGGTCACAGGTCACATAGCTGGTAAAGTGAGGCTTTGGAATCCAGACGCGGCCGCCTGCCCTGGGGAGGCGTGTGTGCTCCTGGGTAGGGAGCACCACCGCCTGAGCGCCGCAGGATGATGATCTCTGCAATACTACGTGCTCCGTACTTGCGAACACACGCATTTAGTGTGGCAGTTAGTGTGGCATTCAGTGTACCGCTACGGGTGTTCTGCCCTCTGATTTTAATAAAGCTCTCTGGGAAGGAGGGGAGCAAAGCAGGAGCTATTTTCAGGAAGTCGTGGAACTTAGGCGAGACCGTTCAGTGGGTCAGTTCTAAATCGGTTTTTCTGAGTCCGTTTGGGCACCATGGACTGGGTGGCTAAAACAGCAAATATTTATTTCTCACAGGTCTCAAGGTTGAGACGCCCAAGACCAAGGCACCTACAGATTCAGTGCCTGCTTCCTTAGTTCACAGGTGGTCCTCTTCTTGTGGTGTTCTCACACGGTGAGAAGGACGAGGGCACTCTCTGGGGTCACCTTTATAGGGGATAATTCCATCACTAGGGCTTCACCCTTGTGACCTCATCCATCACCTTCCAAAGGCCCCGCCTCCAAATACCCACACAATGGGGAATAGGTTTCAATGTCGGAATTTGGCAGGGAACACAAACCTTCCGTCCATAGCACTGTTTAAGAAGTTCAAATGGGGATTGGACTTCCTGAGTTCAAATGCTGGCTTCATCACTTACTCCTGTGTGACCTTGGACAAGTGATCTCGCCATTCTGAGACTCGGTTTCCACAGCTGCAGATGGTGGTGTAGTTTGAATCATGTCTCCCCACAATTCGTATATTGAAGTCTTTCATCCCAGCACCTCGGAATGTGACCTTATTGGAAGTAGGGTTGTGACAAAACTAATGAGTGAAAATTAAGATGAGGTTACCCTGGAGCAGGTGGTCCCCTAACCCAATACAACTGGTGTCCTTACAAAAGAAGGAAATTTGGACACAGAGGACACCATGTGAAGATGATAGCTGATGAGTGTGATGCTTCTACAGCCCAAGGAATGCCAAGCATTGCCAGGAAACCACCAGAAGCTGGAGAATGGGACACAGATTCTCCCTCACAGTCCTCAGAAGGAACCAACCCTGTGATACCTTGATCTTGAACTTCCAGCCTCTAACAGTGTCAGACAATATATTTCTATCGTTTCAGCCACTTCGTTTCAGAAGCCCCAGCAAACACATACAAATTAGGTTAACAAGAGTGTGTATTTCAGGAGGGTGTTTTTGGGTTAAATGAGGTCAACATCCGGGCACTCGGTGAGACGTCAGTAAATCTGAGCCCTGAACATCACCATCCACGTCTTATCGTGATAAAGTGAGGTTCCCGTCTCCTCGCCCTGTGGTCTCTCCGCTATGCTTCAGTGCCCAGGACACGGGGTGAGGTGAGCCAGGACCTCGGGCCCGAACCGGGCGGTTCCCAGCAGCCCCGTCGGATGAGTCTGCTCTCTGGGCTGCCGATTTGCCCGTGGCCTTTTCGTACATTGCTTCACCTCCCTTTGTGCTTGTTTTCCACCCACGAGGCGCTCGACCCTTCCAGAAGGATGCGAGGAGGCAGAATAATTATTTGTAAAATCACTTTGGCACTTGGGGGTGGAAGTTGCCATGTCACCGTGGGACACAACATCTTCTTTCTAAATCACTCTCCAAGTCTAGTCGGTACTCCTCTTTGAAACGTCACTTTCTTGGTTTAAGAGTTTCCTGGGACATTTGAGCGGAAGCTTAAACAAACTGTTCTGGAAGTTCTGTCTTGTGTTGTGCAGCCATCTCTATCTCCCTCCCTACTTGAGAAGTTCTAGAATTCAGTAGGAAGATTTGCCAGGGCTCCAACTCCTACTGCTAAGTCACAGGGAGGTAGTTGGAGGCTCACTTTACCCAAATGCTGTGGTCCCCAAATGGTGACGGGCAGCCGACTGCGGTACATGCGAGACTTTTAGGGGGACAAATGGAGGAACACTAAGATTTTAATGGTCATATATTTAGCTAATCTATATTAGAAAAAAAATATGACCTGCAAAGAAAACCAACGATGCAAATTTTTAAAATTAAATTTGTATAAAAAAAAGAAAAGCGAGTTGCTTCCTAAAAATACTAAACAAATCATGTAAATAGTACATAGGGCAAAATTCATCATTGTGGTTCTAAAGGACTAAATTTGGCACAACACATGGACTAGATAACCCACATGGGCTCCCCAACAGCATAGAAAGGCGGCTTTGACGAGCACGGCTTTTAAAAGGTTAGACTTCGGCGCACATCATCCATCATTTTAGCCTCTTTGCCTCTGCTTGCCTCACTCACTAAATTCTGCACTTGAGCCTTGTCCGAACACTCATTTTATGCCTTGGAATTCAGTAATGTAACATGGGTTGCCCATCTTGGACGCTATCCAATGTCATTTAATAGTGGAAGGGCCCCCATGATAAAACCACTTTAAATCTCTGTTCAAAAACCTTGTTAAGCCATCTGTTCAAATTTACTGTTTGAAACTGTTCTTGTAGGAAGAAATACAAGACTTTCTGAGGGCCGTTTCTCAAGCTATAGCTTGCACGGCTGTTTGTACGAGTCGTAAATCGCTCAGTTGTTGCTACAAAAAGTTGCAGCGAATCTGAGCGACAACAGGCCTGTGGCTGGAATGGAGACTAGCATTTGACAGGCGGTGGGGCAGGTGGGGTTCATTCTTCTTTAATACCGGGGGTGGCGGGGGGTGGGGGGTGGAAATGCATTGCTTTCTGCACGACCTCTGTATAGCACTATGTAGCCTCCACAGTTCCCACCAGGTGATCCGTGAGTTTTATTTCTGAATCGGGCCCTAGACCATGCATATGTGTCAGTTTGCAACTCTCTGAGCTGGTTCAAACATCACTGATCAGCAGTTATGACGTTTACAGTTGTACTCTGAGGTTTTAAGGGAAACCCAAATTAAGCGTCCTGATGCATTTTACAAAGTTCTTTACAGATACTTAGAGCTCAACTTACTGTCCAGCGTTGCCTACCATCTTTCTTTACTCCTCTCGGCCGATTTTATGTTGAGTGGAAAAGATGTAATACAAACGACAGCTAATTACAAAAATCAGTTCTCATAACAGCTCAAAAGAGGATCTGGGTCTAAATGAGGAAAACAAGCCGGGTTGTGTGTTTCTCATTTTTAGATGGCAAACCGAAATGTCACAGGGTGTGCTCTCAGCTGTCAGCTTCTAATCTAATTAGACAGGATAATTGGGGAGGCTGAGCCCGCTGATGGCTGACAAACATATTAGTCTAATTTCGTTCCCTCTAATACGATGCTGAGCTTGTCTCGTAACCATGTCAGCTCTGACTAGCCCCTGTCACCGAGAGAGGAAGCCTTCTGAACTCAAAGAGAAAATTCTGGTTTGATCTAGAAATGGTTTCCCAGTATAGAGATCATCACTAAGCGGGGCTGAGAAGGTGTGTGGGTTTCGGGGGTGGGGGACCATCCATCCAAACTTTAAAAAACAAACTAATAGTACAGTTTCTGATCGGGTGAGGTAGAAAGCTAAACTATATTGCTAACAGCTGTTAAGGAATACTCTTTTTATTACTGTTGAGGACATGCCACTAATAGAGCTGAAGTTTATAGAATGTTGCCTAGGACTGGGTCCTTGGCAACTCCCAGGCTGCGGACTGGTCAGTGGCCTGTTAGGAACCAGGATACACAGCAGGAAGTGAGCAGCAGGCGAGAGCGTGAAGCTTCCTCTGTATCTGCAGCCGCTCCCCAGCTCCAGCATCACCGCCTCGACTCCTCCTCACATACATCATCAGGCCTTAGATTCTAATAGGAGCACCTGTCCTTGGAGCCAAAAAGGTTGAGGACTGCTGGCCTAGGAGACCCTGTTAGAGACCAATTAGTGTGAATAGTTAAGAGTGATTTATCACCATCATTTCAGTTCTTCATCTGCGAGGCTGATATTCAAGCTGGACACACTGGAACAGCCTTCTGGCCATTCTGACTGGTAGGCCATCCGTTCCTGGCCATATTGGCCGCTAAATATCTTTACTAGCCCCTCCATTGTGTTAATTTTCTATTACTGGGCTACCAGCTACCACAAATCGAGCAGCTTGAAATGACACACATTTATGATCTCATAGTCTGTAAGTCAGAAGTCTGGGTGCCATGTGGCTCAGCTGGGTCCCCTGCTTTGAAGGGGGCCCAAGCTAAAGTGTCAGCAGGGCCATATTCCATTCTGGAAGCTCTGCACACAAACCTGCTCCCAAGCTCAGTCAGGTTGTCAGCCAAAATCAGTTTCTTGAGGTCGGACTGTGGTCTCTGTCTACTTGCAGGCTGTCAGCCGGGGCTGGGTCTTTGCTCCTTTTGGCTATCCGCATCCTTCCCATGCTTCCCATGCACCCTGTCTTCCATCCATGGCGAGTCAGGTCCCTTTCATGCCACGAATCTCTCACACTTCCTCTCCTGCCTCATCTCTCTGACACCAGCTAAAGAAAGTTCTCTGCCTTTTCCTGTAATTAGATTGGGACACTCCAGATAACGCCTATTTTAACTTAAAGTTATATTTCAAAAATCCTTTTGCTAAATCTTCTCTCCTAGATCTTATCTACATTAATAGTTTGAATTTAGCAAATGCTCCCTTTTTCATAGGTAGCACCAAGTTCGATTTCGGCCCAGGCAGTATCCTAGCTACCATTCACTATTGCAAACTATTGGGGTTCAAAACAATGAAGGTCTGCAAAGTAAAAGAGAGGGTCTGATATCATTGTGGCTAAGGGGATCTGTCTGGCTTTCTCATAAACTCAGTCTCGGAGGCTCAGAGATGCTAACATTTTGGGGCTCTGGCATTGGTTTAATCAAATGCGATAGGTTGGTTATACAGAAAATGCCTATAAAAAGGCACCGAGATTATTATACTACCCTTACTTCATCATAACCACAATAGGTATGGCTAGAAAGCCCATAAACTTGATAGTAAGGGGACATCCAAGGCTGCCGGCTGTAGGGTAAGACACATAACAGTGAAAAAAGTGTTAAAAGCACTGGCCTTCAGCAAGCACTTCAAGGTATACGCACGTGACCATGAGGGTCATTTGGCATGGTCACCAGTATGCTTCCTGACAGCTATGCTCAACCCAAGCTTGACCCCAATGGATTGGAGAGGAAACCATTTTGCTCCCACTCTCTGCCAGAGAATCAGAAATCTAACCCTCAGTGTGGAAGTTTTCTGCCTTTTCCCCAAACATGCATTTAAAAAAAAAATGCACCACAGCCTCCTGTGGCTCAGGAAGGAACAGATGCAGACAGTGATTAAGTAATTAATCAAAGATGACACCATGGCAAAAACGGAACCAGGACTCAGGACCCCTGATTGTGGCCAGTGGGGGATGCTCTCTACTGTGAGTCCCCAAGCAGGTGGTGATTTGCATTTTTCTTTAATTTCCACTTTCATCTGTTAGTCAATCAATTCGAAAGTAACTAACCACATATGACTGCAAAGAGAACAACTGACAGGTATTTCAGTTTGGGACTCACCTGGATTGGACACTCCCTGGAGTGTTGCTTTTTTTAAATCAAAGATGACAAGTTTGAATCCTGCCTCCCCTTGATGTGAGCGGTGGTTGATATTTGGTACTGTGGATGAACGGACAGATGAATGGATAGATGGGCGGATGGATAAGTTGGAAAATGGAAGGATGGACGGATGGATAAATGGGCAGAGAGATGGGCGAATGGACAGATGGATATAACGGATAATTATGACTTGGTGTGGCTTTACTTGGTGTCGTCTGGTCATGGTGGTGAACTTAACCACGCAGCCAAGATGCAAGCACAGCAAAATTATTGGCCTTGCGATTACACTATAAAGACATAGTGAAAGGTGAAAAAAAGACGTAGACAAAGGTGAAAAAAAGACATAGACAAAGGTGAAAAAATACAGCATTTTTGCTTTAAGAAGAAATGCAACCAAATCATGTATATACTCACGGTTAAAAGAATAAAGGAAGCTATACCCAGAAAAGCTACCGTGTACGTACCGCCTTCATTGCGTCTGGCAGATAAGTCATTTTTGTGTTCTTGGAGCTACTTAACTCCTCTGTCGGAGTCAGAATCCTGAGTGTCCTTCACTGTAAGGCATGAACTGCCAGATTAGTGCCAGAGGTAGTTAGCAATTTTTCTTCTCTACCTTCTTTGCCATCACACACCAACATGCACGCACAGCCTTGGTATGACAAGGACTACGCCGTTCCAGCGTATTCGTGACATTGTGCTTTCTGTCTGTTTGGAATGTCATGCAACCGCTTTATTGAGTGTTGGTGGAAGAGTGAGTAGAGGATGATCGTCATGTGGAAAGGTGGTTTTTCGCACTGCCAGTTAGGAATCAGAGCTCACTTCTCTACCCCGGGTGTCTCTCCACAGCACCATCCCTCTCCGATTGTAAACTGCTCTTTTGTAGCTCCTCTTCCCGAGGGCCTCTCCCTACCTGACTCCTGTCTTCCTAATTCACAACGATGGGCCAGTGGGAATATGGGAAATGGCAGGGGGTGCTTAGTGGGAAGCCATGAGTTTTCGGGGAGTCCCTCTCAAGAACAACAAGGGCACTTGGGACAAATATCTTTGCAAAGGGATAGCAATTATTTTTTCTCATCGCCATAGCAACCTTTTCAAGTAGAAGTTACCATCCCCATTTTTCAGATGAAAAAAATCTAGCCCAAGATCCCAAGTAAGTTGGGAGCCACCTTAAATGTCACATCCTTGGCAAAGTCTTCTGATCCCTTGGGGAGGGGGACACCTGCTCATTTCTCGATGATGTCTCAACAGCTCGTGCATCTCTCCATGAGAGCACTAGACTGATTGAGTGACATCTGTCACCGTGTCTGAGTCATCCTTTTTATCTGTACTATACACAGGGATGCAGTGCTTTGCACAAATTAGCCTGCCAGTGCCTTTTTGCCAAATGAGTGGATGAGGCTTCTAAAGGGCACACACCTGCACGTAAAGGGTTTCTCCACCATCGAAGACATAGGAGAAAAATTCCTCCCAAAGAAGAAAACATTTAAATCTCCATCCTTTTATTCCCTCACATCCGACAAGTAATTTGTCTCATCGGCTTTCTTAAAAATAATCTTCATTTTCTTGTATATTTATGTGCATGTTATTATCCACCAATACCCCTCAGAGATGGACATCTGTTTAAATAGTCCATATTGATTTTGTGACGTGACCAAAAGGAATTTCTAAATTTCTAATGACCGAAAATAGCACCTTGCAATTTCTTGCCACTTTAGACTTATCAACAAAACCCCAGGATTTAAAAACAAAAAACAAAATACAAAAACGAGGCAGCATCTCTGTGGTCAGACCATCAACTCTCAGTGGGGTTTCTGGTGGCTCCTCCTGTCCCCCCACTCAGGAAACTTCTGAGCCTGGGTGTGGGTGCGATGCCACCGCATCTGCATTACGAGCCATCTGCAGTTTTCCCTCCATTCAATAACTACTTACTGAGCATTTACTTTGCTGGGACCTGCAGGGGACAACGGTGGGCAACGGAGACTGAGAACCTGTCCTCACGGAGCTTACAGGCTGGTGAAGGCAGTGCCAGCCATGTCCTCGCGGGCCCAGTGAAAAGTGAAATTATTTCAAGATAGCAACTGTAGAGCATTAAACCAAGCATGGGAACCTACTAAACATGGGGCCTCATGTGACTGTGCAGGTCTCACGCCCACACAGCTGGCCCTCAGTGAAGGAGACGGATGTTAACACATACACAGATCGACAACCACAGTTGTGGTCAGCACAGGTGCTATGAGATCAGTCACAAGCTCTCGTACTCCCCACCGGAACTGCACTGTGTCTTGCACAGAGTGGATGCTCAGAAAATGTTTAATTGATTGACAGCCTCAAGTGTCCTGATACTCATAAAAGGTTCTCCATGGTCCGCCATGGAGAACATGATGGATTATTATACTAATAATAGCTAAATTGATTGACTGTGGTTGACAGCATAGTCGTGCAGGCACTGTATTAAGGCCTTCTTAAGGTTTTTTTCATTGAATCCCCACATGGTCCTATGTATAGGAATGATATCATCTCTGTTTTTCAGATGAAGAAACAAGCTTTGAGAGACTGGGAAACGTACCCAAGAGTTACTAGGCTAGTAAGTGGCAGAACCTGGAAACCAACCACTATCTGCCTGACACCTAAACCCCCATGCTACATGTCTCTTCAAGACCAAAAGCAAATATTTAATGTTTATCCATCATGTCCCATCCTGCCCCACTTTTTGAGAGGTTCTCAAACTCATTTCGCTTCTACTTAAATTGGATTGGCCAACATTTGCAGAATGAGTAAGGCACCGAGAACCCACAGGTACGAGCAATCAGGCTATGCCAATGCTGCTACTTCCGTTGCATAATAAACACCCAGATGTCGATGGCTACACCTGGCTTATCACAGGAGACTGCAAGGACTAAAGAAGCTAATATATGTAAAGAGATGTGCATAGCACCTGGTCCGTGGTGTTCTGTAAGGGCTAACGAGCTAGTAATCTGATTCTCATTGTATCCCGGAGTCTACTGTAGTACCTAGCACATGGCGACCACTCATATTTGCAAATGAAAAGTTGGCAAGATGGGAGAAAGCCCCAGGAGTTGATGTATAATAGAGTTTGAAAACCAGAGGACTTTTTGTGAGGGATACAGTAACGGAGCTGCTAGGATGCAGACAAAGAAGAAGGAACTAAACAACGCAATGAGAGGAGAGAGTTAACCAGGGAGGCTGGATGGGAAGGAGGAGGAGAAAATCTGACACTCTACTCTCACCCCTGTTTTCAAAGGTGACACATTACTTGTGGGTGATTATTTCCATCACCCATTGGCTTTCAACTTGAAGTTTAATAGGATGATGATATATATGTATATGTAAGACCATGAAACCAGAATTTGACCTGCTAGGTTAATAAACACTAGCAGTTCCTGTAACTCACAAATCACAGGTCCCAATTTTCACAGCCGGGTTGCAGGCATTAATTAAAACCAGTGTTGCAAATCACAGCATTTTGGAATGCCTGCAATGTTTAAATTATCAACGGTGTTGCCACCTTAATTTAAAAAAGCAACTTCCATCATTTTTCAAAGAAGAGTACCCTAAGCCTTAATAAGACCATCTCTCATACTTGTAAAGTCATTATGTGCCAGAAGCAAATAGAAGTTTTTAATGTCTTTCGATACGTTTGGGTACAAATTACTGGGTTTACTACTGGGTTTAACTCTGTACATTATACAGTACCAAATAATTAAGGAGATGTTACTATGAGCAAGTTTTTGGTTTAATTGAATTATCTCTCTCCCTCTCTCCTCTCCGCCTCCCCTCCCCCTTTCTTGAGCATGTATTTTCGATAGGGACAATATTGCCCTTAAAGGAGCGAAAATCGGTTCTTGGTGAGGAGACTTAAATATTACAATTTCACAGCCCTTAAAGGGCCACACTACATAAACAGATATGCAATATGTCTGTGGTATTAAAATGTCATGGGGCAAGTGGGTAAGAAGGAGAAAATGTCCGAAAGGACTCCTTAGAGAGTTGATCATTGTTTTAAAAAGTTTGAGAAACTCTGGTCTAATAGAACTACTTATGTGCCCTTGAATTCAAACCATACGCCCACTTTGTGAGAGTGAATATATCCTAATGTTTTCCAAATATCATTACAATGGCCTGTATGTTTGCACCACCCCCCCACCAATATTCATATGCTGAAATCCTAAGCCCCACTGTGATGTCATTAAGAAGTGAGGCCTTTAGGAAATAATTAGGTCACGAAGGTGAAGCCCTCGTGAATGGGATTAGTGCCTTTATTAAAGGGACCCCAGAGAGCTCTCTCACTGTCTTTCGACCATGTAAGGACATAGTGAGAAGACGGCCATCTGTCACCCCAAAGAGTGTCCTCACCATGACCCAACCATGCTGGCACCGTGATTTTGGATGTCAAGTTTCCAGAACTGTGAAAAACAGGTTTCTGTTGTTTATAAGCCACCCAATCTACCATGATTTGTTATAGCAGCATCAACTGTCAAAGACAGAACATTACACAGAGAAAACAGTGAAGTAGACTTGAAAAAATAAAAATAAAAGGTGTCCATATTATTGGTATGAGCTGGTGAACATCCTGCTAGATAACTGGGAGAAAGCGAGGCTGAGAGAGAAGCATAAAAGGCAACAGGGGCCTGGAACCGGAAGAAAATGGTAGAAACGCACGGGTTGGGGCAGAGACAGGAAGTGATGAGGAGAGGGAAGCACAGTGAAAATCTCAGAGAATGGGGTCACGGGAAATGATGTGTGGTGAGGGCAGGGAAACCGAGGGACGTACAGTGTCTGGGCAGGCAATAGAGAGAGGGTGGAAGCTAGTGACATAATGGACAAGATCACGGGGTTGACCTAAAGCAAGGCCAGGACAGGGCGGTTCCATACAAGCTCTTTAGGGAAGGTAGCACAGGTGGTGGAAGAGACATTGGCCCAGAAATCTCTTTGGTTTCTCCAAAGCATAATATCTCTAATCGCGTCAGCTTGCGTCATCGGCTCGTTCCTGATCAATTACTTCAGAACACCCAGCCCTGGATCGATGGTGGTGGGGCAGAGGGGAATGGAGGAAGGGGACATCTCCATGGAAATTTAGGATGTGTTATTGCCAAAAGAACAGAGATCAGATGTTGGGGGAAAAAGTAAGTGGCGTTGACAATGGTGTCACACGGAGAGCTGCTTCCCGGTCCTGGCTCGGGTACCTTCAGCACCTCGGACAAGATGCTTTGTGTCTCGAGCCTCGGTTCCGCCCACTACATCAGCTGTGGTTGATAACAGAACCTACTATATAGGGTGGTCGTGAGGACTGAACGACAACTGAATAGTGTGCCTGGCACCTTGTCAGTCCTCGGTAAATGTGACTCTTTTTCCTCCTTACTGAAGAATTCTATCCAACCATAGAAGTGTAGTTTATATTGATTAATATGTGTCCACAATAAGCAATCAAATGAAGAGAACCAGTGATGAAATTCATAATTCATTAACTGTGCGCTTTCAATGAACTTATTAACTTGCTAATTCTCCACAGGGTTTCTTTCTTCTCCTCTTTCAATATCCCTCTTTTTTTTTTCCTGGACCTTATAAGGCACTAACACACTGCCATCTTCCTTTCAGCTCTTTGACTTGCTCTGAGTTTAATATTTTTCCCCTCCCGTCCTCACTTGAATAGTGCCTGGTGATGACACGGTTTGCCAAGAAGTGGGGTTCAGCCCCTGATGAGGACAAGAATCTCCATGGTGCAGGGAGGAAGTGTCTGCCCCTGAACTGGTTTGCTCAGGTACCACCACAAAGTTCCCCAGACTGGGGGCTCAAACAACAGACATCTGTGGTCTGAGATCAAGGTATTAACACAGTTGGTTTCTTCTTTGGCCTGTCTCCTTGTCTTGTCAATGGCCCTCCTCCCGCCGTGTTCTCACATGGGCCTGTGTTTCAATCTCTTCTTCTTATAAGGACACCAGTGATATTGGATTAGGGCCCACACTAATGACTTCTTTTTTCAATTCCCATCCCCCCACTCACCTCCCCTATGGCAACCAACAACTTGTTCTATGGGTCTATTTCTGCTTTGCTTTGTTTATCAATTCATGTTTTTAGATTTCACATGTAAGTGAAATTGTACAGTACTTGTCTTCCTCTGTCTGACTTATTTCCCTCAGCATAATACCCTCTAGGTACATCTATACCGTCACAAATGGCAAGATTTCATTCTTTTTTATTGCTGAATGACATTCAATTGCCTATATATATCACATCTTCTTTATCCATTCATCTGTCGATGGACACCTATGTTGTCTCCATACCTTGGCTAACACAAGTAATGCTGCAGTGAACACGGGGGTGCGTATATCTTTTTGAATTAGTGCTTTCATTTTCTTCAGATAAATACCCAGAAGTGGAAGTGCTAGATTATATGACAATTCTGTTTTTTAATTTTTTGAGGACCCTCCATACTGTTTTCCACAGTGGCTGCACCAATTTACAATCCCACTGATAGTGCGCGAGGGTTCCCTTTTCTCCACATCCTCACCAGCACTTGTTATTTGTTGATTTGTTGATGATAGCCATTCTGACAGGCGTGACGTGATATCTCAGTGGGATTTTAATTTCAACTTCCCTGATGATTAGTGGTGTTGAGCATCTCATCATATGTCTATTGGCCATCTGCACCTCTTATTTGTAGAAATGTCTATTCGGGTCCTCTGCCCATTTTTTAATCAGACGTGTGTGTGTGTGTGTGTGTGTGTGTGTGAGTGTGAGTGTGTGTGTGTGTGTGTTAAGTTGTGTGAATTCTTCATATATTTTGGATATTAAGCCCTTATTGAGTATATCATTTGCAAATATCTGCTTCCATTGCGTAGGTTGTCTTTTCATTTTGTGGATGGTTTTATTCAAAATGCAAAAACGTTTTTAGTTTGACGCAGCCCGTGTGTTTAATTTTTCTTTTGTTCCGCTTGCCTGAGGAAGCATAGCCAAAAAGATATTGCCGAGAGAATGCCAAAATGTTTGTTGCCAGCGTTTTCTTCTGGGAGTTTTAAATGACTTCTTTACAGGCTTTGTCTCCAGTGCAGTCACATTCGGAGGTCACTGGGGGTTAGGACTTCAAAATGTAAATTGGGCGGGAGCACAACTGAGCCCACATCAGCCACTTATAAGCCATGAGCCCGTGAACAAGGCTCCTAACCCTTCAGTTGTCATTAAAGCTCTTTGGGATATACGGAACTGAAACCCACTCAAGCCAGGGCAAGTAAAAGGAGCGTTTACTGAAGATGGCGAGGTGTAATCTCCTGGCACAGGACCTGAAATCCAGCCATCCTGTCCGTTTCTCAGGACTGGCAACATGGCTGCCATCTCCACTTGATTTCTCTCTCTCTCTCTCCTTCTCATTTTTCACTCTACTTACACATAGTACGACAAAGCAATTAATGCCAAGTTCATATAATCTTTTATCACGAAACAATTTTACATTCTAAGTCTTAATTCAAAATTTCAAGAGAGAGAGGAAAAAAAATCTCTGTTGGTCATTGGCCAGCTCTGATTGGTTGATCTTGGGTCAGGTGCCGATTGCTGGTCCAATCAGTTGTGCCCTAGCCATAGGGGACCAAGCAGGGCTGTGTAATACGGAAGAGGTCTCCCAAGCCAGTCCATTCAGCAAGTATTAAGGCAGGGGAGTTCCCACACATGGGAGCTGAGTCATGGACAGACGCTCCAGACTATGTTTACAACATAAAATAAACTTGGACATTCTCAGGTGTGAAGTAGCCATGACGATACACAGTTCATAGAGTCATTGTAAAAGATGAACGAGATAACGAGTTGAAGAATTGAATCCTTTGGTCACTTGAAGCACATGAAGTTTTTGTAGAACTGAAAAACAGCTTACTAATTACATTGCTATGTCCCTGTACTAACGAGCCCTCGATGCAAACTTGCTGTATAACAAATCACCCCCAAATTCAGTGACTTCAGACAATGATCATTTGCTCTCATGGATCTGTGGGTTATCTGAGGTTGGCTAACCCAGGCTGAACTCAGGTAGGAGGGCTCACTGCTCCAGATGTCTCTCTTCACCTCTTGGGACAGGTGGACTAGCCAGGTAATGGCAGAAGTTCAAGATGGAAGCAGAAGCCGTCAGGTACCTTAATGCCTTGAATCTGTCTTTACTTCTTTTCTGTTAAAATGTGATACCATCTCAGGACTGGGCCACCTGAGTCACAGCTTTATAAATGTTACGTAAGTAGAAAGTCAACCATTTACATGTTCATGGTCAAAACTAAAATATATTCAAGAATTATGTTTTTTAGTTCACATTAGTGTATAATTTTCATAAGGACCCCTTAGTATAAGAAGCAAGGTACATAAAACTCAATACTCTTGTAAATTCAATCAAATTTTACTTATGCAGTGATGTTACATCAAATTCTTTATTTAAACTATAGAACCTTAAAAAAAAAAAAAAGAGCTCGGAGACTTAGAAGAAACCTAATATTTCCCTTTCATTTCACAAGTAGTCACAAGTAGGGGGACTGAAGATTAGAGGGAGGTGAAATGACTTACTCAAGGCCTCAAAACAATTTCCAAATACATGTATTATTCGGTAATATTAACATATCTGGGATTTTGTTTTTGTTTTTGTTTGGATTAGACCTAACTTGGTTTAACTGAAAGGTATCATTCGCTGCTTCTTAGACCCCACCTGGAAATTAAACAGAAAGGTATGAATCTTTATGTGAGAGAGGAATCCAAAAAAATATGCAGCTGAATTACCAAGTTGAGAAGATCATTTTCTACTTGTCCCCCAGCTTTTTTACCCATTTCCCGGCTCTAAAACTTCTTATGAAATAAGCCTTAGTGGTTCACATATACAAACCTCTAACTTTTGAATGGCTTATTTGTGCTTCCTACTGCAGGAATGTCATTATTAATCATGACAAAATTACTGATAGAAGTTAGGAAAATGTTAGACAATCATCTAGTTTAAAAAGTTATTCAGCTTATTTTCAAAGCTCAGCGCAGAATTAAGGGCACAAAAAATGCTAATAAATATGCAGAAAGGCAAAAATAAATTCTAATGTCCTCTGTCCCACGAAACAGCCACAAAGAGCCTTCTTAAACCACATAAAGAGTGCCAGACCATCTTCCTTCCACTGAGCCATTTCGGTGGTAATGTCTTGTTTCCTATCTTCTCTTGGTTTTAACCTTTCTCATGGCCAAGATTATTTTTCTATAAGCAAGATGTTTCTCAAATTCCGAAAGCCGGGGAAACTATTTTTATTATTCTCTCAGCCTTCGGTGAAAAAGATCTTCTAAGGAAAAGCATTTGGGTAAAAGTAACAGATTCAAAATATGCAAATGAGGGAACATTCATTCTGTAGTCACATCAGAAGCCAAACTCCTACTGCTATTAAATGAGATTCTCCCATCTGGGAGGGCTGGAGGTTTGCTTTTCCTATTTATGTATTCCTCGCCAAGGTACCCTGTGCTAGGGCACACAAAGGCTGCAGCCCCAGTATGATTCTGATGCCTTTGTTGTCTGAACATTAAAAGGGGATGCAGGTTGCGAGCTACAAACGTTGCCTTGGGGTTAATATCATGGACATTTGCACATCTCCACTTATTACAGCTCTTTTAAGTAGAAGCACTTTGTTGTACGAAATGAGAACGACAGCTCTCTTTCCGAAATCCCCACTCTTCATGTTTTACATCTCCAGCCTACTGGCTTCTCTCGCTCCGTGTATAGCACCACACACACCCCTTTCCACCCTGACTCCATCCCCCACCTCATGGGAACACGTTTTTACGATGAGTTCATCTTTGTTTCAAGGACACACAGAACGAGGCCGGCCAATGATCTGATGAGTTCTGTTGTCCATCATGATCTGGCAAAGTACTGGTCCTGATTCTGACTTCGTTTATGCGAAAGCATCATCCAAGGAGCTTAGTAAAAGGCAGGTTCCAACGCCCACCTGCACAAAGTCTAATGTGGTAGGGCAACTTGCGGCTTGAGAATCTGATTCATGAAACACTTGGCACAGTTTTGATGCAAGTGATCGTTGGCTAAGACTTTGGGAAACGCTTGTGTAGTCTCTAAGAGTGTGATGTCAGCCACCCAACCTGGGTTTGAATTCTAGCTCTATCATGGAATAACTGTGATGTTGTAAGTGCAACTTACTGTTCACTTTGTTCTTCAATCTCCTCATCTGCCAAATAGGGTGATAATATATACATTGCAGCACCATCTTAAGTGATGAGTTCCTAGTGTCTGAATGGAACTCAATAGATATTACTTTTTTTTTTTTTTGGTCTGTCTTTAATATTTCTCAGAGCTAGAACAGTTGTCCATGACTCATTTGTCATTCAAGAATATGACCCAACAAAGAAAAGTTAGTATCAAATGGAATGGTTGTATGAGACCAGTTTTTTTCTTGTTTTGTTTACAATTTCAAATTATGAAGTAGAGTGTATTTACAAAACTATGGCTATAATGCATATGTATGTTTTCAGGAATAACTTTTAGAAGACCACCTGTGCCAAAGAGCCAGGCACCCACCACTCAGTTTCATAAATAGGACACTCCCAATATCTTCAAGATCTTTGCTAATCACATCTCCCACCCACACCAGTATAACCATTGTCCAGTATTGGGTATTTATCATTCCAAGGCATTTCTTTATGGTAGTGCTTTTCAGCGTATAATCCCTCGACCAGCAGCATAAGGTTCATCTGGAAATTTTCCAGAAATGCAAATTCTCAGGCCTCACTCCCAGACCTGATGAATTAGAAACTCTGGGAGAGAGACCTAGAATCTGGGTTATAAACAGCCCCCCAGATGACTCTGATGCACACTGAAAGCTACAGCTTCATAGTAGGTGAATACTTTGTGTGTGTGTGTGTGTGTGTGTGTGTGTGTCCCTAAAGGATGTACTATTTAATTTTATCTGATTTTGACCTTTATATCAATGAAATCATACTTTATATATCCTTTGCTCATTGATGTTGCTCCCTAATTATGTTTCTGAGGTTCATACATATTATATGTATATTCATAAGGTCATTTATTTTACAGCCATATAGTATCCATTGTTGAATACATGAAAATTCATTTAAATATTTTCGAGCCAAGTGGCATTTGTTTTTTTCCTAATGTTTTGCTGTTTTGAGCAATGCTACCATGAACATTCTTGAATATTTAACCGATGCACCTGTGCAAAAGAGTGTCTCTAGGGAAGTGCTTCCTAGATATTTTCCTTGGCATCGGGAACATGGAAAGTGATAACATTTGTAAACAGGAGTAAACAGGCTTCTTGGAGACTATCGTGGATTTTTAGGCTTGGTTCTCCGAACTCCTATTCAACTATCCTTCTGTGTAGGGAGGTTGGAAATCTAAAACCAGACCAAACCAAATTAAAAAAAAAAAAAATTCCAGACTGGCTCGTCGCTGAGTTTCTAGAGGCAAATAAAATGTTTCCGATTAGATATATTCACACAGGATGGGAAACGGACATCTGGGGCCAAAGCCATACCCTGTGCTGCTAACTGTGACAGCCACACGTGCCCTTCTTCATATACTTGAATGATAAGGAACCGTGGCAGGGGAAATGCAAATCAGAACCACAACGAAATGCCACTGCACACCCACTAGGATGGCTATAATTAAAAAGACAGGCAATAACAAGTATTGGCAAAGATGTGATAATTATCAACTCATTGCAATTTTGTTTCAAGTCACAACTATTCCCCCCTCCAAATTATTTTGAAGCAATTCCCAGGCATTATATAATTCTAACTTTAACTTTTTTAATACTTATGTCTAAATGACAAGGATTCTTTTCTCTAACAACACCACAGTACTTACTGCACTTACAAATTAACAATGATCCCTTAATCTGATCCAATATCTAATCCAGGTTCAAATTTCTCTTCATTTAACTGTCGATTTATTTGAATCAGATGAAAACAAAGTCCACGCATGGCACTGAATCCATTTGTCTCTTAAGATTTTTTTCCCAGCTGTGGTGCTCTTCTCTTTCTTTTTATTTATTTCATTTTGGGCCACTTATTCGTCGAATGAACTAGATCATTTACCGTGTAAGCGTCAAATGTTCCAGATATTTTTGCATCTACACATGGTGTCAGTGAACATAGTTTTCTCTCTCCGATATGTCCTACACACTGGTAGTAGTTAGCCCCAGAGGCCTGATCAGATTCCGCTTCCTTCGTGGGTGGGGCAGGATTTCCTAGGTGCTACTGTAGCTGCATAGTGTGTCAATCAGGAATCACAGAACATCTGTAAAACTATGAACCTGTTCATAGAAGTTTTTTTTCCAGTGGCCATCTAATTTGTATTTATCATAGGTATAAGGAGTTTTAAAAGATGTAACGTCTGCTATATAATAAATATTGACCCAAAATGGTCACATTACTTGTTTAAATCCTATGTAATCTAAATACTGAAGCAATTTGATATTCCCTCCCCTACTTTTCCATCAAGACCCCCAATTGCCTGACAGGGAGCAGACAGAATGTGAGCTCTTAGCAGACAGGGAGAAGGAGAGGGAGCGAGGGGCTGAGTTAGGCAGGATCCTTCATCCCAACTCACCTATCGGAGATGACACTGAATTAGGGATGGAGAGAGGCTAGGGGGTGTTTCTAAACTCTTGTTCTTTCAAAGCAAAACATGAAATCAAAGGAAAAGAGGTCCCTGTCCTCTCTGCCCCTCTATTTATGTCCTTAGGCAGCTATTCCCAGATGAAACCGGCCTCGCCAAAATCATATGGAAGCATTTGTTAAAAACAGATTCATGGAGGGACCTTGGAGTCTGCGAGGCAGACCCATCTTGTGAGTTCAGTACTGACAGGGGTCTGGAATGTTCTAAAAAACCAGCAGTTATATGGATGGTACCTTGATCCAAAGATAATAGCTCTGAGTATGAACAAATTGGGGTGTTTCTTTTTTATCATAACACCAGATAATGATGCTTATCTCCTAGATTTGTTTGAGGATTAAATGAAATGGCACATTCATTCACTAAATATTTATGGAGTGTCTAC
>NW_006436888.1:3373046-3381719 GCF_000325575.1 Pteropus alecto | reverse complement strand
AGTTGCCTCATTGAAGATGCTAAGAAGGCTGTGGGGGTTGAGCAGCCTGTCTGAGGTCACAGGCAGTGAGGAGCCGGGCTTCGAGCCTGGCACGTCAGGAGTTTGTGGCACCCAGGCTCTGAACCTGCACGATCCCACCTGAACTGGAGTCACTGAGTGTTTGTCCAGAGAAACCATTTCACTGGATATTTCTGGAAGATTTCTGACCGTTCTCAGTGGGCATGATGCCACGTCATGAAGCCTCCGTTTTCACTTGGCTGGCGTCGATCCCGTTGGTCAGAGCAAAAGTCCAGGAACCTCTCTGGTTGGATCCACCTGAAAGAGCCGTGTTTGCCTCCAAGTCTGCAAATCCCCAACCCTGTTTCTCTGCCAGATCTGAAAGGCGAAGGCAACTGAGATGCACGCAGATCTTTGATCAGCAGCTTTGAGGGTCACTTCTGCACATACACCATGAGTCACCGCAAGGCAAATGGCAGCCATCCTACTTTGCAGAAAATTCGGGGGCCGCTGAGCAGAATGGGAATCCCAGGACAGCCATCGTCTGACACGACCCAGGACCCAAGGGACTGCTGTGTCCCTGTGTCACTGAGCAGGGCCCCGGGGGTAGCATGAGGCTGGGCCCCCTTCCTGGGGCCTCCTCCTAGGGCCTCGCTAGGTGTTTCTGCCCCTGAAGTGCGCGCTTTCGTTGGGGCCTGTGCAGAGCCTGGCCCAGCCCTAAGCTACAGATTTGGAATGGGGAATTCTATCCCGAAGAGGTCTCCTCCGAAGCCAGAAGTGGCTGAGAGTCTCCAAGCCTCTGGGAGGGCAGGCAGGTGGGCAGGAGGAGCACATGTTGCTAACCCATGTTCCGGCCGCCAGCCCTGGCGGGCGGCAGGGAGTTGGAACCAAGTCAGCTTGTTGAAAGGATGACAATTCGAGGCGTGTGTGGAAGGTGGTGATGAAAGGTGGGGGTCTTTTGGATCCCTTTGAGACAGACGGAAGTACAGTAGGATAACAAAGTCAAGCGAGCCGGAATAGACACAGCTGCAGTATGGCACCAGCTCCCAGGCCAGCTCGCTCTCCTATGTCTAAATTTCACTTCCTGGGTTTCCCGAGGTGATGCATATAAAGCATCTGGCCCAGGGCCTGGGACATTGTAGAAGTCTGATAGATGCATTTCCTTTTCGCCTTTTTCTTCCTGGCATTTCCTATAAGGCAGTGATATTGAAAGTGTGTTCTGGGGGGTGGGGGGTCCCATGTCATTTCAATTCAAGCAACATTTGTTAAGTGCCTTTCGTAAGCAAAACGTAGAGCTTGGCACAGGGAGTAAAGAAATGAACAACAAATGTCCTGGTCTCTACTATCATGTCTCTTCCTGGAACTAAGGTCCCCACGGGGAGCCGCAGGGAACTAGTCCAGAGAGCAGAGTTCCCACGAGGGTGACCCACTGTCCCAGTTTGTCCAGGACGGAGAGGGGTCCAGGGCCATGGGCAAACCAGGAATTGCTGGCAGCTCTCATTCCAAGACGCCAGGTACCCCTCCCCCGCCAATACAGTTGGATCAGCTAAATTCTTTTATGTCTTGGATATAGTGAATTTCCAAGGAAGACTTTGTCTGAAAGAAATTTTTTACCTTAAAAGAAACTGTTTTGGACACCTTCACCGCCATGCTCTATTCTATGGGCTATTTCTTTTACAGATCTTTTGCTCACACCATGCACCGGACACGACTCAATCGCTGGACAGGACACACGTGCAGAACCTCTCTCAGTCTCCGAAATGGGGTTAGCAATGCTCCCATGGAATTCCCACTGAGGGAACAGCGCTCAATGATTCAGACTTGAAAACTGCCCCTGTGAATGCAACTCCGACCTGAAACACAAGCCTGAGGACAGGACGTCCCCTCCTTTACCCACGTGCCTAAACAGTTCTTTATTTCTTATTCGTCATGACTGAAAGCAACCTTTTCCAGAGACCACAGAAGCCACAGTCTGCCTTTGAGACCCTTTGCGCCCCAGTGTATTTAAAGCATCTTGCTCTGCAAGGATATTACCAAGCATCTTTGTCATTCTGGGGATTCGGGCCAACGATCCTCATTAAAGGATGCTCTGATTCCTTCCAAGACGCTGATGCTGCTCTCAGCAAAGACACCGAGGCCCTGGGGCTCTGAGCATTCCCTCCTGCGTGGAGACGCCTCCCCCAGGAAACGGGAGCTCGGCACGGTGTGGACCTCCAGCTCTGGGACTTGTTTCACCACAGAAGTCAGGGCAGCTTTACGCCCGATCCCCGAACCTTTCCAGTTTTCTTTTCTGCCTTCTCCAGGAGCTCGTGCTTCCTTCCCAGCCGGGGAGGTTTCCTTGACGCTGGCATCTACCGAGGGACGCTGATTGCCCTTCAGAGAAGAATTCAGCCCGAAAGATAATAGATGCTGATGTCAGAAGGGGAGCCCTGGGGGAGTCAGAGAGAACGCCTTGCAAGGCGTGAGAGTGCTGCTTCTGTAATTTCCCCGGGGAGTTGCGATCCGCCCTTGCTGGGAAATGAGGTCAGACAAACGGGTTTTTTAAATTCTCTAGGGCGACTAACAGAATGGAAGGGTTGCAGAGCACAGGAGCATTTGGGGGAGCAGACCACAATTAGCAATATTACCAAGAGCTTGGCACTTCCGAGATTTTTTTTTTTTTAACTTTCACAGAATATTAATTGAGCTACAGTTTTCCCAGACACAACAATTCCCTCAAGTCTGAATCTTCCCTTCTAGATTCGTAGACTCTGTCGAGACATTTTGTCAAGTCCCCAGATTTGAAATTATTTTTCGAGGCCAAACTGTCGCTTGTCACAAAAGGAACGTGCTCTTGATTCTAAGAGGAAAAGCCCCATGTTCTAGTGTCACTCGTAAAGAGGGCATTGATAGTGGAGGTGCCTGACTTCAAAAGGAAATGACTCCACCCCATTAAAAAATGGGCAAAGGATTGAATAGAGATTTTTCCAAAGAAAATATAGAAGGACCAATAAACCTGAAAAGATGTTTAACGTCATTAGCCATCAGGGAAATGTGAATTAAACCTACAATGAGCTGCCATTGCACATCTACGAGGATGGCTATAATCAAAAAGTCAGATAATAGCAAGTGTTGTCGAGGATGTCGAGGAAACGGAGCCCTCCTACATGGCTGGCGGGATTGGAAAATGGCGTGGCCCCTTCGGAAAACAACCTGGCATCTCCTTAAAAGGTTAAACATGGTGTTATCATGTGTCCTAGAAATTCCACTTATAGGCATATATCCAAGAGAATTGAAAACATACGTCTACACAAAAACTTATACACATGTTTATAGCAGCATCATTCACGATAGCCAACAAGTGGAAATAACCCAATGTCCATCAACTAAGTAATGGCTTAAAAATGTGGTATGTCCATACAACGGAATGTTATTCGGCGATAAAAAGGACTGACATGTCCTAGGACATGAATGAACCTTGCAAATATTATGCTAGGTGAAAGAAGCCAGTTGCAAAAGACCACATATTGCATGATTTTATTTATATAAAATGTTCAGAATAGGTAAACCCGTAGACATGGAAAATAGATCAGTGATTGCTGGGGAGGAGGAGGTGAAGAGGAAGCAAGAGGAAGGGGGAAAATGGGGAGCGACTTTTAATGGGTGAGGCATTTCATCGGGGTGATTAGAATGTTCTAGAATGATCGATTATGGTGATGGTGTTAGAATTCCGCGAGCATTCTAAAAACCACTGAATTAGACATGTAAGTAGGTAAATTATGGGGCGTTGAATCGTATGTCTATAAAGTTACAATTTTAAAAAGGGAATGAAAAAGAAGTGAAGTGACCTTTGAACTCATTGCCGAGGACCGAGTGACAGTCACCAAGGCGAAGGAAGAAGAGCAGAGCCTTCCAGAAGCAGCCTGTGCAAAGTCCCAGTGACCGGAGAGAGCATGACAAGTGCAGGCTTCAGCAAGGAGAACGATGGGGCTGACACTGAGCAGAAAGCGGTGGACGGAAACGAGCGAGAGAAGGGTGGACAGCAGGTCGCGGCAAGATTCTGGAGGGTCCTGCAGGCCAAGGAAAGGAGTTTTGTCTTTCTCCTCAGAGCCCAGAAAGCTGTTGTAAGAAACGGCTGCCGTGGAGAACAGATTGGACAGAAGACGGAGAGCAAAGTGATGGACCCCTGGTAGACCGTGGAGCAGTTCAGGTGACAACGACGACAAGTCGCACCCAGGAGTTTCTGATCACAGGTACCCTGAGGATCAAGCCCATCAGCCATCACCATCTGCATTTGACATGTTGAGAAGTTAAGAAATCAAGTGGCTTTGGACACGGTCATTCAGTAAATTCCGTAATGGAGGTGGGTGTCTCCATTTTTACGCTTAATGAAAACAGGAAATCTCATTCCCCATCCTCCGCAAAAAGACAGATCTCCTCTTGGTACCAAGTTGGCACTTGTTTTGCTCCTTCCTCCTCAGAGCACAGGGAATTACGGGCCTCCTCCTGGGTTTGCCGAAAGTAAATGGAACAATGCCGAACGCTGGAGCAGGAGCCCAGGAGATACAGAGTCTTCCTAGGAATCCCAGCTCCCCTGCTGATTCACGGTGGCCTGAGGCTTAAGCTCTGGAGCCTCAGGCTCCCATCCAGAAAAAGGGTGATAAGATTTGTGCTTAGTTCAGGGGATTGTCGAGAGAATTAAGTTATAAAAAAAAATCCCCATAAAGAGCTTACAGCAGAGCCTGGTATATGTCAAGTGTCCAATAACAGTTGGTCATTATCATCATTTTCATAGTTTTCATTACTTTGAAAGCAAAACAAACATACAACAGCAGGCTACTCCTCTCTTCCCAGCATCGGGTGGCTTTGGCATTTCGTTGGCTCCTCTCTGAGCAAAATTCTCATCTTGTGTCTCCTGTGCAGCAACCAATAGTCCAACCTCTGGGCCTGAGAACTGACCAAGACAGGGACACGAAAGCCTGGGGCTCTGGTGGACAGCTGGCCCTCAGATGCAGAGGACCTGACCCAGACTCAGTATTTGTCCGCTTTGTATCCATTTTATGTCTCCGGCGGAATGGAAAGCTCTCTCCAAATGCCCAAGCAGACGCACGAGCCCACGGCCAGCCTCCTTGGCGAGCTACCTGTGCCTTTGCCCTGGCCT
The DNA here is from genome assembly GCF_000325575.1 of Pteropus alecto. Lineage (NCBI taxonomy): Eukaryota > Metazoa > Chordata > Mammalia > Chiroptera > Pteropodidae > Pteropus > Pteropus alecto. Next base: position 3,376,582 of record NW_006436888.1, on the reverse strand, counting down.
CGTGCCTAGAAGGGCCCCGTGTTTGGTTCAATGCTCTGCTCTCGCTGTCCTGAAATTCTTAATAACTTTTTAACAATGGGCGCTCCCTGCCTTTTCCTTTCGCACTGGGTCTAACTGTCGTGGGTCCTGCAATGTGGCCCTGTTGTCCTTCCAAGTACCAGCAAGCACAGGGAGAGGTGGCGATGTGGGAGACCAGCCACTGGCTGACTTAGAATCAAGAAGGAAAGCCTGGCACCGGCTGCGGCCATGGGCGTGTGCTTGGCTTCTAAGCCAGCATGGGAGGTGGCCGTTAAGATTAAAGAGGCCGTATCAAGAGCTAAAGGGGGCTCAGGAACCACTGCCCTGTTCTCAGCCCCTCCCCGCCCGACACATACACAGTCCAGTGCCCCAGTATCTCTTCAGGCGAAGAACAAGTGCCTCGTCTGCATTAGTGTCCCCAGGCTGCCATAACAAAGGAACACAGACTGGGTGGCTTAAACAACAGAAATTGGCTATCTCTGAAATGTATTTATTATTTATTGTATAACAAATAAACGAGACTTTTTTCTTCCCAGTTTTGGAAGCCGGAAGTCCAAGATCAAGGTGTCAGCAGGATTGGTTTCCCCCGAGGGCTCCCTCCTGGGCTTGTCGGTGGCTGTGTTTCCTTATGTCTACACACGTCCTCGATGTGGATTTCTGTCCCTATCCCCTCTTCTTATAAGAACACCAGTCGCATTGGCTTGGGGCCCACCCGAATGACCTTATTTTAACTTTATTACCTCTTTGAAGACCCTGTCTGCAAATGAGGTCACAGGTTGAGGTGCCGAGGGTTAAGACTTGAACAAATGAATTTGGGGAGAGAGGGTTAATTTTATGTGTCAACTTGGCTGGATCATGGGGTACCCAGATATTTGGCTGAACGTTATTTCTAGTTGTGCCTATGAGGGTAGATCTGGATGAAATCAGCCTTCAGATTGGTGGACCCAATAAATTAGTTTGCCCTCCATTAACGGCCGACATAGAACAAAAAGGAAGAGGAAGAGAAATTTGGCCCTTCCTGCCTGACTGAACTGGGACATCTGTCTTCTCCTGTCCTCATTACTCCTGATTCTCATGGCTTCAGACTCAAACTAATTACGCCATTGCTTCTCCTGGGTCTTCAGCTTACAGATGGCAGATCGAGAGACTTCTCAGGCTCCGTAATTGTGTGAGCCAGTCCTTACAATAGACCTCTTCCTGTGTGCATCTAGGAAGAAGCTGTTGGTCCTGGAGACCCTGACTAGTACAGCAGAGGCCACAACTCAGCCCACAGCAGAATCCTTGGAAACAACTGCTTCTTAAAAATGCAGCGTGGCTGTGCCATCCTGGGACCTTGGGATGGTAAATGCCACGTGCATGTGTGTGTGTGTGTGTGTGTGTGTGTGTGTGTGTGTGTGTGTGTGCATGCGCATTGATAGAAGTCTTCGTACAAAGGCTTCACTTTTGGCCTTTGAAGCAGGTCTCACAGGCCCACATTAAATCCAGGTGCTCTACCCTGTTCGCCCCCACCAGGCTCTGCGGCATCCAGCAAAACGCCACCGAACGGACCCCAAGAACTGAGGCAAAGGGCAAGCTCTGCAACCTCAGCTCTAACTCTTCACACCTGTAAAGGGGGGACACTTTCCCAAACTGAGGCCAGGGTTATGTTTGCTAACGCAGGAAAGCACTCTGCGCAGCGGCACTCAATAAATAATAGCCGTGATTTACCACTGTCTGCAGGTTGCAGGCAGTGCTGGTGGTCCTGTTCATTCAGCCTTGGAATTACGTGTAAATAGTTCTTCAAAAGCTCTGCAGCTTCCAGGGCAGAGTTTTAAGTTTCCTTTGTGGATCAGCCAGGGCCCCGAGATGAACCTTCCTGGAGGGTCCAAATCCTTACTTCACTCTCTTGGCAAAGGAGTTTGGCATTATAACGCTCATCGCTTGAATTTTCTTTACGTGAGTCTTGACTTTGAGTCTTCAAATTTGCGGATCTGTGGTTGATTTCATAATCTTGGCTGTACCTATTTATGTGAGCTGTACTAATGGATCTTGACTTTTTTTTTTTTCCTGGTGTGTGTGGGGGGAGGCGATTACTTATTCTAAGAAACCATATATGAATTGAGGGAAAATGTAATCTGATGAGGGGAAGAGTAAATGTAATCTGATGAGGGGAAGAGCAAGATTGAGTTTTATAGGTGCTAACATTGTATTAGTGTTTGCAAATCCCGCTGATGACTTAGAAAGTGAATGAGATTTTCATGCCTGCTGGGTGAGCCTGTGATAGGCAGATAATAGGCGCTAGGAGGGCAGGAGATCCACCGACCCGTGGAACTTTAGAATCACTTGATTCTCTGCCCTTGACGCAGACTTACAGCTTAGGACAGACATTGGAGGCTTGTTCGCCAAACATCCTTCGCCATCCCTGGTTCCCTTCTCACTTGCCTCCCTCCTCCACTGCAGCTGGAGGAAGTCGCGTGACATCATTCTGACCAACGAGGCCTAAGCAGAGGCCTTCCGAAGGGGATGAGACTAGAAAACAATTTCATTTCTTCATAAAAAGAGGCAGGAAGATTCCGGTACCGCCGGTCCCCCTTATTTCACCCTCACCTGTTACCTCTGAACACAGATACCACCTCTGGGGCTACAGCAGCCATCCTGGAGCCACAGGGCAACAGTAGGCGAAAGTGTTTCTGATGGCAGAGGCGAAAGACAGAGGAGACAAGAGGCCTTGAGCGGCTGAGCCAACTCTGAACTCCTTGTCATGGGAGAAACATAAATCCTGATTCGTTAAAGCCACCAGTGGCCGGTTTTCCCACACTTGCCACCACACGCATTTCTAACGGACAAGTAGCTCGGGGAACATTCTCAGTACCTTCGGGAACATCTGGGGGGCCTTTTAAAACTATGAATCCAGAGAAACCCCTGAACGAGGGTTTGGGCAGCCTCAAGCGGAAGAGCTTGGGCAGATAACTAAGCAGGTGCAGCCCAAATAGAAACAGCCACGCTTGCCCAGTGAGAAAACTGTAAGAAAAAGCTGGACCTGGGGATGGAGATGAGGGAGAGTTAGGAGGCGGAGCTCAGGGTGGCTGTTTGCTCAGCCTGCTGGAGCAAAGAAGGAACCGCATCGTCTCTACCTGCGTGTGTCGTGTGTGTGTATTGTTTCGTCTGCTGACATTGTTCTGCGCTATCCTGTCGCAGGAGCAATAATAACAAGCAATACATGCACTTTACAGTTTTCGCAGCGTTTTAGCCTTTCTTTGATCTTCTGATCAGTCCAGCTATTTTGGGCTCTGGCGGTGTCAGGGGAAGAGGACGCGGGAAAGAGATGGAGGGCTGAGAGCCTGAGTGGCACCCCAAGGGGGCGACCTCTAGAAAGCTGTCCAGGTGGCCGAGGCCTCCGTTGCTCAGCAGCCATTCTGGGGCCTTGGTTCAGTGATCGTGAAGGCTGGGAGGATGAGGGGCTAGGCAGAGTCCAAGGGCAGATGCAGGCTGGCGGGAATGATCCGTGCCCAGTGAGGAAAGGCTGGGGGGGAGCTGAA
>NW_006436888.1:3370351-3372125 GCF_000325575.1 Pteropus alecto | reverse complement strand
GATCGGCTGCCCTCCACTCCCCACACAAAGGACTTTGGGCTCAGGGTTCTCAGTCTAAGGATCTGAGACGCCCTTGTAGGCCCATCACCACTGCAACGAAACTAATCACTTCTGCCATGGTCGGCACCTGTGGGCCAAGCACAGTGCCAGGCCCTGCAGAGAGATCTTTTGTGTAAAGCTTGCAGTGTCCTTGCAAGCCATAGTTCTTTCATTTTACAGATGATGCTACCAAGGGTGAGAGAGAGAGGTTTCATGACTTTCCCATGGCAGCTGGTAAGAAAAAGACCCGAAAGTCACACCCAGGTCTCTCTGACACCACCTGAGATGTGGGAAGTGGGTCTTACCAGGGAAACTGCCCAGGTACAGGTTTTGGATTTCTGGAAAATCAGGACAAGCAGATTTTTATGCCGTCAATATAAAATGCCTACCACCCCGGCACCTCTGTGCATGTCATGCATGCGTGCTTTACGAGGCACCTATGTGTGGGAATAACTTTCCCACCAGCCCCAAAATACCTAAGCTGTAGATGTCTCTCTGGAATCATAACTTCTTGGCCAATCTGATGTGGGTCTTCCTTTGAGAGCCCTGGACACAGAGGTTCCCAGTGGGTGTGGCTACGTTTGACATGATGGAAAGAGATGTAATCAGACCTGGGCTTGGATTCAGGCTCAGTCACCTTCCGGCTGCGTGGCCTTTGGCAAGTTATTGAACCTCTCTGAGCCTCAATTTCCTCATCTACCAAATGAGGATAATGATGCTTAACACACAGGGCGATTGGGGATGTAGAGAAAATAATTGTACCTCCTTACTGGGATCACAAAGCCTTGGCTATTGGGTCCTGCTGACCGCCATGCCCCGATACCCCACCCCGACGCCAGATACTCTGGCCTTTAATCATTTGTATTCAGTTACTCAAATCTGTCCTTCCTGCTCAAAGTTTTTCCCATATCCTGCCTCTTCTGCCTGTACCCTGCCAAAAACATAGACCCTCCCAGTCTCTCCTCCACCAAACACACACACACGTGTGTGAACACATGCACGTGTACGCAGGACTTACACGGGTACCCGGTTAGTCCCTACATTCATTAGACAACAGCTCGCCTTCCCAGGGCATCCTTCCTACAGTTATTTTCGCTGGCGTGAATTCACGCCCTTGCCGAATCGGGGCACTGCCTGCTCCCTGGAATTTGTCCACAGGTAAGAACCACATCTGCATCCACTCTCCACTGCAGATTACCCAGGTGGGAATCCTGGCTCCACTCCTTCCTGTCTGTGTAAACTTGAGCGATGATTTCACCTGCAAGAAACAGAAAACCTGACTGCAGGCGCTCAAACGGAAGGACTTACTTTTCCATCCCTCGTGAGGATTCAGAAGGTGGGCAGTGACCGGCAGGGTTCCATGTCTCCTTCACGTCAGGGCCGGCGTCCTGCGGTCCTCCAGATCCTCCCCTCGACTGCTGTTTCTGTTAAAAGTTTAGTGTTGTGTGCTCAGCGCCCGGCGTCATGTTTACATCCGGCCAGGAAGAAGGAACACAAAAGGGTCCATCCTCTCTTGTCAGGAGAGCAACTGCAGATATCTGTTGGTGTCTCATTGGGCAGAACGGTAACAGTTTGGAAGAGCCACCTGCAGTGCTGCGGGGCTCAGGGGACTCCTACCCACTGCGGTGTCCCAGCATTGACCTGGTGACAACTGGTGTTCTCACGCCATATACCCAGGATCACCATCAACACACTAGTCCCCTGTCCTCCATCATTAGCTTCCACTGTCTCCTCT
>NW_006436888.1:3366879-3370283 GCF_000325575.1 Pteropus alecto | reverse complement strand
TTACTGATTATAAAACAAGTAATAAGAGGAATGGCTTTCAATGGGCTTAAAATTTACATTAAAAATGTAAGTCTGGTACAAACTTAAGACTTTATTAGGAGTAACCAATTATCAGAGACACCTCGAAGGGCTGTGACATTGAGGTTGGCAATTCCTGCTCGGTAGAGCAGGTCAAAATGGTCAACACATGGGAGAAACTAATTTAAAATAGGTTACATTGGTTCTGGTTTCAAGGGGACCATCTTAAATAGACTTCCCCATAAATTGTCCAAAAGCCAACCCAAATGCCGCAATGCCCGCATTACTCATTGAATCACCTTCATGCTCAAGATGGCTTGTGTATAAAAACTCGTCAGACTGTGCCAAAAATGGAAGATAGTCCTTTGATTTATATTTAAGGGAATGTAGTTCTTTTTCTTTGCGAGTCTAGATTTATGAACTATCCTCCCTCCCCCAACACACATAATTTTAATGTTCTTTTGATATATATCTCTGTATGTTCTCCATTTCTCTTATTTTTGTTTAATTACCTTGCGGATTATTTTTACTTTGCCTACTAAAAACTTTGGAAAGAAATCAAAGCACGCCTGGCACACGAAGGCCACGGTATCTGCTTGCCATTCTCCCTCTGTACAGGTCTCCAAATCTTTGGAAGTGGGTGGAGGCAGGGGTCAAGTTCCTCCTTGCTTTATTGAACTTGAATGGGGATTCTCAGCCATGACAGGAGGTGTAGAGCATGTAACCGGTTATTAGTAGTAGAGTTTACAAGTGGTTTACTCTTTTCCATTTTAATGAGCTGGAGCAAATTCAAGGTTTTCCTACCATTCTTGGCCCCTGCACTCCAGCTTGCTTTCTCCAGAGGGAGGGCAGGGATGGTGGTCTGGCTGTAAGCAGGATACTAGGCATGAGCAAAACCGTGTGTCACCTGTGCCCAAAGGAGAGCGAGTGCTATCGTTGACGTGAGTGAATAGTTAGGGACGATTGTAAAGTATCCATTCGGGAACTGTTTATTGGGCTGCTATTATGTGCCAAGCACAGTCTTCATTTTAGGGCGCACAACAGGGAAAACACAAACATGATCCCTGTGTCATAGGCTTACAACCATGTGGAAGGAACAGACAAGAAATGAGACAAATAGAGAAAATTATTAGACTGTGAGGAAGCACTGCATTCCATCAGTCAATGCTGAAATAACGCTGCATAACAAATCACTCATGAAGCCCACGGCCTTGCATCGGCAGGCATTTATTTCTCGTTTATGGTCTACAGAGCAGCTGTGGTCCTGTGGTTTCAGTTGGGCTTGGCCTTCGGCGACAGATCAAGTTCAAGTTTGCATCCTGTGTCCCTCATCCTCTTTGGCCCAGCGGCACCCGGATGAGTTCTTTTCATGGTGAATAGCAGTTCAAGAGGGCAGAGCCGGCTGTCTGAACACATTTAAAGCTTCTGCTCAGATCACATTTACTAAAGTCCATGGCCCAAAACAAGTCACATGACCAAGCCCAAACTTAGTAGGGCAGGAAGTATGCAGGAAGAGGAGAGGAATGATTTGGCAAACAATAATTGAGTCTATCACAAGCGTTTAAAAGGAAATAACAGTGGTGGGGGGTGGGGAGGCTGTTTTATGTAACGCGGTCAGGAAGGGCGCCTTTGAGAGTAGTTAAGATACATCGCCCTATGAAAGGAGAGAATGGCGTACTTGGCAGACATCCATAGATGCAAAGGTCCTGTGGCAGGAAGGTGCTTGGTGGTGTCCTGGAATTACAACAGAATCAGTGTGCTAGGGGTGTGGCAAGCAAGAAGGAGATTGGGGTATGGGAGAGGTGGACAAGCAGCTAAGGACAGGATCCTAAGGGATGAAAGATTTGGGTTTTATTTCAAGTTCAGTGGGAAGCCACTGAAGAATTGAGGCAGTGAAGCGATACAATCTGATTTGTATTTTCAAAGCGTCCCTGTAGCTGCACTGAGGAACATGGATTAGATAAGTTGGCCATATATGCAGTAGGCTCAATAGCCAAATATTACAATACTTTTTCATGAGAAACCAAGAAGTAGTTCTCTCCCATAAATCTGGTTGGTATTTCATAAAATCTGAGTGCATCCCTGGAGTGTGTCCCACCTACGGACGTCATTTGTCACATGTATTGGGGTGAGGGGAAGGTGGAGAGTCCTCACATAACCTGCATGTGGAGGTATAGACCCTGCTGGAAATCTACCCTGCATTTGCAAGCTTATGGCTTTCAGAGTCTTGAGAAAGAAGCCACCTTTATGCAGTATTGGAGTCAGCCTTGGAGAGGGTTGATAAAACCCACATGTTTGGACAATGAAGTCTTCGCCACGAGAATCCATGGAAATGTCTTGGATGCAGAGCCCAGCCTCATGGCCAATGAGCCCAGGAGGTTACACACCCAGACCGCAGGTCATTCACATGGCGGGACCCAACGTTCCGCCCAGGGTTTTGATGACGGCCCCGTGCTGGACACTCCTTGTAAGTCACATGTCCCGTTGCATTTGTTACAAATGCCAAGCGGAGAAGTAATGGCAGTGGAAGCTACGGGCCGGAGATAGGTCAATCCCAAGTGACCCCTGGCCCGATGGCTCAGTAGAGCCGTGGCTCTCTCTTCTTCAGGCCTGCTAACTCCCCGCTCCTTGCTCCAGACCCGTCAGTTTGGGAAGAACACCTGTACAGGTTTTCATCACAGGATTGACTTTGGCCTTTCTCTCGGCCAGCCCACCAGGGTAGCCTAGGCAAACCCTATAGAGTGTACTGAGCCTGACCCCACAGAGCTCTCTCTGTTCCCCTGATTCACATAAGGCTCTGCGCACCTGCTTTACTCCTTGACAAGACTGCCCTTCCTATCGGGAATCTTGGCTTGATGCTTCACAGGCCTGTCGGCAGAAAAAGCAAGACATGTGCCAGCAGCAGGAAGCCCACGTTAAACACAGAAACCTCTTCAGATCACCTTTGTATTGGCCTGTTCTACATAGAGGACACTTGGCATGCGTTCACAGGAGCCTGGTTCCAGTCATGGAGAATTAATCAAATGCGAGACAGTCCTTGCTTTCCCAGACTGGTCCCTTCCTCTCTTCTGGGTCTTGGCACGGATGTCACCTCCACCAGGAGGCCTTCCTTGACTACTCTGCCAAAGTCAGGACCGCTGCGTCACTTCCTTCTTATGACGCCATCTTGTTTTCCCTTCGTGGCATTTACAATAATCTTACTTATTTGGGTACTTGTTTACTACCTGTCTCTCTCATTTAGACTCTAAGCTTCATGAGGGCTGAGATCTCTTTTACTGTATCCTGCCACATAGCACAGGATCTGGCATTTGGACATTTGATGGATTCACAGATAAATGAATAGAAAAAATGGGACACACACATAGGAAGACAATGACTGTTTTTAG
>NW_006436888.1:3362669-3366840 GCF_000325575.1 Pteropus alecto | reverse complement strand
CTGACAGGCATCACCTGAAACCTTTCCAACTCAATGCTGTCGTTGTCATGAATGACACGTTTGGAAGCTGAAATCTCTTGAGTCACAGTGAAGAGTTGGAGAGAGCAGACAGGTCTATAATGAAGTTGTCGCTTATTCTCAAATCAATGCAGACCATAATGTGGAAGCAAGTATGGCGTCTCTCATCTTCTACCAGGAAGGACTTGAGAAAGTGAGCCGAGATCAACAGGCAAGTGGGAATTTCCAATAGAGGTTCGTGGACATTTCCTCAGAATACCAAAGAAGACTCAAGACATACAGTAACGACATTGAAACAGGCATGTCTGCCCGGAAGTTGAGTGGATGCAATTGTTAACACCGAGGGAACAGTATGAACAGAGCTTAGGCCCCCGGGTCTAACAAGAATGTCTGAGTTTCTCATTCCTGTTGTACTCCATGAAATTATGTGTCGTATGGTGTATGCAAGTGTTCACATACAGTGCCCTAGGGAGAGGGATCATAGTCTTCTCAAAAGAGTCGATGAGCTCCAACAAAGGTTCAAGATTGCTACTCACAGGTCCTTGATGGGGAAGGTCATACAGCTCATAAATCTATAGAAACTAAAAGTGAAAATGTATTTCACCTCTTGGTCACCAAGAATCAGCCTTCCCCTTGACTTGCTGGTTAGAGTGAACAGCCTGAGTTGGAAGGAGGTGGTTAGATGGGATTCGGAGTCAGCTATGAACCAGTTGGGGTCTTATGAGTGCTGGCTACGGTGCAGTGGGGGAGAAGCAGAGCATGACATTAGCTCACGGTACGTTTGCGTGTGTCTTTACCTGGGTGCCTTGGCTTCTCAGCATCCCATCTCGGTTTAGCTCTTTCAAGTACATTGCCCTCCAAGTTACAGACTAAGGATCCTGAGGACCATATCCCTCCTCGGTGTTTTCAATGATTAAACAAAGAAGCCAAAGGAAATAGATGTCATTGTTTTGCAAAGCGTGGTCCATGGACTACCTACATCAGAAACATCTGGATAACTTGCTAGAAATGCAGATCTCTAAGCTCAAGCCCTGACTAATCAGAGTCTGCGTGAGAGCGGAGTACAGGAATCTACCCTTTTAAGAGGCTTCCCATGTCATTCTGAAATGAAGCATCTCAAAATGTTAGTGAGCCCATTTGAGACTCTAGCAAGTAGAAACCAGTCTTAGCCTACCAACTTCAAGTACTGACGGGGGATGTCTTGCCATTTGGAAATCCTAGTCTTCTTCTGCTTTTTCTTTTCGTTTCCCAAGGCTGCCCTTCCTATTGGTATTTCCTTTTGAAGGGGTAGGAAATGGCCCAGAAGAATTCGAATCACATTCTTTGGTGCAAAGAGTCAGTGCAAAAAGATGGCTGGCCACGGCAGTTTGCAAAGAGCTTGAAGTGTTTCACCTACCAACAATACCTCAACAGGACATTTTCCTTTGAGGTTCAAAGGCTTAAAGGAAAAAGTGGTAAGCTCTGCATTTCCCCAGAGGTGACCTTGAGAACAGGACTGTTTGGGGTGCAGGCCAAAATGTGCACGGGATGGCTGCACATCTGTGCGCTTTTCTGCCTTGAATTCCGTCTCACAAAGCCTGGATATCTTCAATATGCTTCAGTGAGCATCTGGACTTTGGGAAGCTTGCTGAAATCACATTCCATTCTGAGAAAGTTCTGTCCATTCCCCAGCGTCCTGTCAAGCATTGCTATTTTTGTTTCAGAGGTCATCCATAAGGAACTGGACAGTGAATTCACTTCAGCACATTTCAATGAAGCAACAGGCTTCTGAAACCAGTGGACTTTCCATATATTCCCAAGAGTACATCTGCGTTTTATTAAACCATTCAAAATCTCTTCTCTAGTGCATGCGGGCATTACCACCCCATAGTCTCGATGCACGACGTAATTGACTTTTGCATTTTCTCTTCATTCTTGAACAGTTAGTCTAGTAGCTGCTCCTGGAATGAGCAACAGAGATGTCAGCTGTGGAAGTTGGTGACACTCGAGTACCTTGTCACCTTTCATCAGGACATTCTTTTGGAAGCCGGATAGATCTATAGGCCTTTGAAAGAAGGACTAGCCTTTTAAAAATTAATAATACACAACGCAGCTCTTCTTTCTCTGTGTATTCACACACCGCTACGTTTTAGAAAGGATAGACATCTACTGCATTTTCATCCGCCTGTGTCAGCTAAGGTTTTGCAACTTGGGTTGAATTGAGTACTTTCTAGCTAGAAAACAGCCAGCTGAGAAAAAGATTACAGTAATCTGTTCCATAATGTAGAACCCAGGAAAATCCATGTTGGGAGCAGAATCTGCTTCCACAGTTTGAGAAACAAAATATAAGCCATGATGTCAACATTAGAGAAGCGATTTCTATTTTGGCGTTTATGGATATTTTAGAGGGTCTGACAACCCCCTGAAATTGAATGTAAAACTGTGAACATGAATGCAAATTTGAGTTTTAATAGGGAGAGAGTCTAAAACCCATTCAATTATCAAAGGGGTCTATGACCCTGGAAAGGGCTGACACAAACAAACAAAATGCTATGTTCAAGATCAAATGTGCCTATTTGTTTAACCCGAAAGTAGGCTGCATCACATGTCAAAATGACACTAATTCTGAATACAGTAGAGGAAAATATCTGAGCTCAAGACTAGCCCAGACCATGTAGGGCATATGGTTGCCTGACTGGGGAATGATGTCAGGATAGGAGTCAACCATTTCACCTTTTTCATTCATGAAACTTTCACTGAACATTTGGGCGGCAGAGTCTCTGCTAGGAACCAGAACCCAAAGATGAATTAGCCTCAGCTCTGTTTTTAACAGCCTCACACTCTATGGTGAGAAGCGAGGCATTCCCCTTTGTTTCTAAAATGATGGCTCACATAATTTTGTTCTGCCATCGGAAAAATCCACCAGGAGCACCTCAGATCCAGCGGCAAAGCGCTACAATGTTGCTGGGATGGAATGGAGCAGCTCTTGCTGCTTTTGGAAACCCCCCTGGGCGCTAAGAAAATATGAGCTCGCGCTCTCCCTCTGCAAAGCACACTCGTCTTGCCTGTCTGCTCAGCGCGCCTTCGCCCCATCGGGGGAGGAAACAGAACAATTTCTGTTTCGAGAGATTAAATTGCTTGGCTGATTGTTGTGGCTCTGGGTGGGACGAAAGCAGACATCGTTCATGGAAGGCACAGCTGCATTTCTTTTTGGTGGATTGTTTTGAAAAGCATTTAAGGGGAGAACATTAGCACAGCTTGGGCAAAAGTGCTTTGTGGGAAAATTAAATCCTCATATTTCTCCAGCTCTGAAACTGCGCCCGAGTGCAGCTTCCAAAAGGGGCTTTGGCGAGAACCAAAACCTTGAAAAACCCTAGCTGGCTCTGATGGACCGTGGACCACACCCGCACTCAAACTCAATTGGTCATGGCTTTGTGGTCCTTGCTGCTCAATTTGTCAGAGGCTCACAGCCTCTCTGACAGGCCACCTAGAAAGAACGGAGAGGGATGATTCAGTAGAAAGAAATTGAATTTGGGTGAAATCAGCTTTGGCCTCCCTCTTTCCCCCTTCCTGATTCCAGCCTGCTTAGACCTATGACTCTGCTACTGAGAACTGCCTGGCCCTCCATCACTGTGAAAGTTAGCTGTCTTAGTTGACTTCTGGAAAAGGAATGCCTCATTTTGTGCCACCTATGGACTAGTCCCACCCCCTGACTATGGGGATGGGAACTAGGGTGAGCAGAGTGACCAAGAACAGCTGATCACAGACCAAGAGATGATAGGTGAGCTGCAGGGTCAAACTCTTCCAGACAGGGCCTAAATGTTCCTAAACTTAGCTCCAAACCAGCAGTATCTAAAAACTCCTGTGCTTTACCTACAAAGACACTTTCACAATCAAAGTTCATTCTTTGAAGGACAGGTTAAGATTTGCTTTGGGCCCCTATCGTGGGCTTAGGGGGGAAGTTAGCAAAATTTGACTTCCAAGTCCCCAATCCTTTTTACTTCTTTCAATATTGTGAGCAAGGGCCCTAAGTCTCCAGCATCTGCTCATCTCACTGGATTGAACCCTAAAGCATGCAGCTAAAAGCAGAATATACAAAGGAGATTTAATAAAGAGTCGTTGACCCTAAGTGGTCCCACAAACCCATACGCTGCCACCTCCTCTGAAGTCCTCT
>NW_006436888.1:3359675-3362650 GCF_000325575.1 Pteropus alecto | reverse complement strand
TAAATCACTTCATTTCTCCCACACCTGCCACTCTCTGCACCTATCTGAGCGTGCCACACTGCCGTGTCACGAGTTATTCACTCATATGAGGTCCCACTGCTATAGTCTCTCAGTGCCATTGTAGACACTTAACAACTGGCATGAACATTTTGGTGAATTATACCATCTACCCAGACCTGGCAATGGGGGTTGCTTCTCCCTTCAAAGATAACTACACAGCTATCGCCCACAAGTCCATGGTCCAGGCACTGGACCATTATGTCATATATACACCCCTTGGTACAGCCCTCTGGAGGAAAATACTATCATTATTCTCCTTTACAGATGAAGAAACTGAGACTCAACGAGATTAAGGAGCTTTCCCCAACACATTAGCTATTCTAGTGCTAGAAATCGAAACCCAGCCTACTTAATTTAATTCCAGGTTGTGCTATCGATCCCCATGGGATACTGCCTGTCCTCAGATGTCCATGACAGAGACTCCAACTGGGTGATTGTTTCCACTGCTGAGCTGGAAAACAAACCTGACATACAAAGAAGCAGTAACAGAGAGTGGTTAGCCACCAATGGATGCTAAAGCAGTGGGTAAACATTTGATGAGAAAGAGCATGTGTACAGAATCCCAAAGTATCTCCACACAAATTATTTATTAACTACAAAGGAAGACATAATAACTTTACATTAGACAAGCTGGCCAAAATGACCTTATCCAAGTGATCAAAGCCAGCATCATCAACTTTGGGACAAAAGGATATCTCGTGTTTCCTGGTGTAATGCACTGTGAAGGACACAGCACCACTCTGGACTTTCTGCCCAAAATGCATAATTTGAATCTAATTATAAGGAACCATTAGGATTATGCTACAAAAACAAACAAACAAACAAAAACAACACAACAACAAAAAAACCCCTGGCTGTATCCAGACCAGGCAACGTGAAGAAAGGCTAAGGAGCTGCTTCAGGTTAAAGGAGACTAAAGTTTCCAGATTAAAGACAACTAAACATAATGCGTGCTTTTGGATTGTATGCCGATCCGGGGCAAAAACAGCCATATCTCACATTACTGAGACAATTGACGAGATTAGAACGTGAACTACGAATTAGATAACGGTGTTGTATCAGTGTTAAATTTTCTGGTTCTGATAACTGTACTGTGATTACATAGAACGTTCTTAGGAAGTGCACACTGCAGCACTGAGGGTTACGTGGGCACAATATCTCCAACAAACCCAGTGGTTCAGAAAAAAACGTAATATGCATATGTGTGTAAACTATATAGAAAGAATAATAAAGCAAGAGAGACAAAATGTGAACAACAGGTGGATCTGGGTAAAGGCATGTGGGAGTTTCACATACAATTCTAGCAACTTTCCTGTAATTTTCAAAATTATATCAAAATCAAAAGGTATAAAAATTTTTAGAGTAGTAATTTAAAATACTGGCTCTGGAGTTGGACTAACTGGTCTTAAATCCTGGATCTGCCGGGTACTGGCTGTGTGACCTTGGGCAAGATACTCTACCTCTCTGTGCCTCAGTCTCCATGCCTACATAGTGGAGTACTTACTCTTAGGGTTTTGGAATAATTAAATGAACTAATACATGTTGATTAAAACCTTGTGCCTCATAAGCACTAAATGTCAGCTATGATTATCGATCAGTAGCTGTACCAATTTCTTTGGTATTGTCCTGGAATGTATGGATTCCTGGTTCATCAGATGATCTCTAGGGATGCAGTTCTAAAGATGAGCAAATTGGTACTAGATTTAGAGGCCATTTCCTCAAAAGTATGCTGTCCTTGCAGGGTTTGAATGCAATGCCGCTAACAAGAATTAATGAGAAATTGGCAGCCTGATATTTTTTGCCCAGTCAAAACGTGTGGAATCTCACTGCTAATTAAGACTCTGTGTTTTTCCCAGAGCAATGCCACCTGTAGGTTTGCTCGATTTGTGTATTTATTTTTCTAAATGTCAGCTTCCTGAAAGTTTTAGGAACCTGAGAAAAATAACTAGAATGTTGAAAAAAAGAAATGGGTTCTTTCCAAGATGTAACAGCGTGGGCCCTAAAAAAAAAAAAAAAATGATGGTTAGATTTTTGTGATATTCCCTTTGTTTGTCTAAAGCTCTAATTTTAAGTCAGAGAATTGTCATGTAATAAAAGACTGATTTATACCTACTAGTCATGAGGCATCGTGAAAGACATTATTGGGGGCTTGAAGGTAAGAAAGATATGAACCTGTTCTCAAGATACACAGCAGAACTGGAGAGTCTGGAACAAAGTGCCCAGAGTGAGAGAGGCAAATGGAATGAGGCCAAAGCAGTGGCCAAGACTGGATTTCTGGGGCCTTGGAGACCGCGGAAAAGAATCTGGGCTTGATTCTAAGTGCCACAGAAATCCACTAAAGGGTGTTAAGTATAGACATGGCAGTAATTGATTTTCATTTTAAAACATATACATATATATTCTAGCAGTTGTGTAGGCCAAGTCCAAAGCAGGAAGATCAGAGAAGAAGCTGCTGTAGGTCGTCAGGCAAGAGATGACGGTGCTGGACGAGGGTGAGAACAGTGGAGAGAGACTAGTTATTCTGAGTGTTGAACCATCAGGTCTTGCCAATGAGATGGGGTCGGGTCGAAGTGAGGGGCGGTGAGGAAAAGGCAGGAGGCGAGGATGGTCCTAGTTTCGAAAGAAAGGTAGGATTTGAACATGGAGGGCGGGTGGGAAGGAGAATATTCTAGGCAGGAAAGTGCGAGCAGAAATGCACGAGGTGAGAAAACAGAGCCCACGTCCAGGGAAGGAGCAGTAACTGGAATCTTCCTGGAGGGTGAGGTGCCAAAAGAAAAGAGTTGGAAGAGGTGGTTGGAGCAAGAGTGGAAAACGCCAAACCAAAGAAAATGAATTTCCTTTCTGCAGGCAATATGGCGCCAGCACAGGACGATAAACAGACTAGACAAAGTGCCCCCCCCACCCCTCCACCCCCC
>NW_006436888.1:3319798-3359639 GCF_000325575.1 Pteropus alecto | reverse complement strand
GGTTAGAACGAGTCCATCACCTTCCTAATGACCCATTCTTGTAGTCAATGACTTAAAGAGTGTTTTGCACCTAGCATCAATCTCCCTATTGGTTCCATGGAAAACACACCCACCCACACATTGCCTACCTCACTGATTTTTAAAGTGGTTTCAACTCTCTCCTCAGGCTGCTGGCGGGCTGGCGTATTTATCAGACTATTGGCAATTTCACACATTCAAATTACAAACTCCGACTTCTGCAAATAAAAGATCCTTATGTTCCCCAGTTGTGAAGTTTACTCGCCATTTCTATGCAGAGCGTTCCGTCTGCGCTTCCATTCAGAGCCTCTGCGAGCACATCTGCTCACTGCCACGTTTGAGAATTCCCAAGAAAAACAGGGTTTTGTTGTAAAAAAGAAAAAAAAAGCCTGGCAGCCCCAGTTTTATCCAGAGGATGCCTCGCAGATACTGTTTAGAATGAAATTATCACAAAGGAGGCCCCAACTCTAACGGGGTTGCCAACGAGTTTGAGACGTCCAACAGCGAAGGACGCCCACCATGGTGAGCTTGATGAGAGATTCACCAGGCTTTTTGTTTTGTTGACGAGATGACCCGTTTAGGGCTCCTATGGGTCATTCTGTCACTTGGTAAATATTTGAAGTAGTGGAGATGAAAGGCCTTTGTACCTGTGGGGAGAAATTAAAGGTTAGAGGTCATTTTCATCACTTACTGAGTTGCAAGCCTGACATTCTCTACTGGATCACAAGGGGAAGAGAGAGGGCTGTGAGGGGAAGTTAAGAGCAGGCAAGAACTTTGCAGTCAAATAGACCTGGGTTTGAGTCCAGTCTGTGGCCATTAGAAGCTATGAGACATTGAACTTCACCTCCCTAGGTCTTTAGTTTCCTTACTTATTTATAGAATGGCATAAGACTAATTACTTTGTGGAGTTGTTGGATCATTCGATAAAATAATTTGTGTACAGTTTTCGATCTCACTAAGTTTCCAGTAAATCCCCTTCTCTTACAACCATGTTGACTTCTTAATCACTCCCTCGATTTCCTTATTTTCTACGTTAAGCCATTAGATGGATAATGGAGCCAGTGGGGCATCATGGAAAGCAGAAATTTTCACTGGGTATTCAGCCCCAAGAAGTATGTCAACAGGGCTTGATGGTTCTCTCCTGTAGGATTTAACACAATGTGTTCTGAGATCTGATAGACTCTAAAGAACAAGACACCTGCCTGATTCTTCCTTGTAGTAGTTCCAGTGCTTAGCACAGTGCAAGCCACCCAGAAATGGATTAATAAATGTTGGATGGATGGATGGATGGATGGATAGATGAATGGATGGATGAATCTAAAGAGATAAAATTTAAGGGTATCATCCTAGAGAAGAGAGAAGCAGTGCAAAGGCATGAGGTGGGGATCAGATGAGGTATGACCTTGTTTTGGCTAATCACGAGGTTATGATGCTTGGGGCAGGAGGTGTGTGCTGGAAAATAAGTGTCAAGATATTAGAACCAAATCTGGGCCTTCTGTAGGCTGGCACCTATGGAATGCTCACCTATGGGAGTCAATCGGGGTGTTTCCCATTAAGAGTACCAAATGAAGGAAGAGATGCCAGAAGAGTTAGTCTTATCGCAGTGTGGGAAAAGATGTAGAAGAGACAAACAAGAGAGCAAAGCTAGTCAAATGTTACCAGAGGGAAGCAGAAGATGCAGGACATAGAAATGACATTGGATTCAGTGGGCCCAGTTCGAATCCTGGCTCAGCTGGGTGACATTAGACAAGTTGCCTAACATCTCAGAGTCTCTGTTTCCTCAAAATGTCCGATTTATAGTCCCGTTCCCTTCTCTTTGCCATTAACATTATTTTGGGACTATCTTTTAAATAATAACAACACCTAATATTGAGAACTTATTTTGTGGCTGACCCTGCATCAGGCTTTACAGGCATTGCCTGCTTTCCCTAACTTAATGGTTACATTTCTAGGAAATAACATCATTATCTTCATTTAATAGATGAGAAAGTTGAGAATTGGGGCAGTTTAATGACCTGAGCAATCGATTTCAGCTGATGGCAGAGGCAGGAGTTAAACAAACTTTTATTGAAGCGTCATGTGTGTGGCGAGTGGCCTTCTAAAATGACATCCAGTGATTTCTCCTTCCTAGTAGTCACACCTCGCATAATCCCCTCCTTTGAGTTTGGACTGAATCTAGCGACTTGCTTCTAATGCACAGAATGTGGCAAGTGATGAGATGCCGCTTCCGTGATTGGGTTACCCGTGACTGTGACCTTCACCTTGGTAGCATGCTCTCTATTTCCTTCTTGGCTTGCACACTTTGGTGGAACAAGCTGCCATGTGGGGGAGGCTCATGTGACAAAGGCCTGAGGGTGGCCTCTGGCCTGCAGCCAGCAAGCTACCTTGAGGCCTTCAGTCCACTAGGCCATGAGGGACTGACGCCTGCCGCCAGTCACATGAGAGAGTAGGAAGCAGAGCCGCCCCAAACGATCCTGGAGATGAGACCACAGCCCCAGTGACATCTTGCTTCAGAGACCCTGAGCAGAGCACCCGGTTCAGCCATGCCCAGCTTCCCGAGACCATGAGATAAAAAATGTTCTCATTTTAAGCAACTATGTTTTGAGGTGATTTGTTAGGCAGCAATAGATAACTAGCACAACATGCATAGAGAAAAGTTCATAAATCACACTTGTACAGCCCAGTGCATTTTTCCCCAAGGAAGCACACCTGAGTGGCTAGCACTGTGATCACTGACGAATCAATGCCATCAAGTGAGAGTACCCCAGACACTGAGCTCATACACCTCACAGTCCCCAGACCCTCACACCCCAAAGGAAATTTCTCTCTTGACATATAGCCTCCTCGATTAACATCACCTCATGGTGAACTTTATATAAACGGAATCGTGTGGCAAGTACTCTTTTGTGTCTGACGTTCCTTGGAGCCCGACTTCTTAATCACTCCCTCAATTTCCCCATCAACGGAACGTTTGAACTTCATCATTAATCTCATCTTGCCTGATTTTCATCTATCCCATAAAACTAATTCTGTGTCTTTTGTCCATCCAGTGTAACTAATTCCGGGTATGTATTCTGCATAACAAATTATCCCCAAAACATAGCTGGAGAGAGTTCAGCTTTCCCCGCCTGTGAAAATGTGGTGCTTAGACTCTTTATGAACCATTTAAAGAACTTGAACTACCTTCAGGAGATCTTCTATTTTTGTCCTTTTCTGCCCTAAATTCCCTAGGAGATCCTGAATAAGTCCCTTCACTTTTGGGGGCCATTGTTTCCACTTGTATAAAATTAGGGGTGTGACTTAATTTTAAGTTCCAACTGTGGAATCCTAAACTTACAAGAACTTCTAGTCCAGATCGTGACAGATCTCATAATGTCACCTCTCATAATGTCAACACTCAAACGTGTTGACAAATTTAAGTAATTTTCAAAATCTAGTGTAATTTTAATTCATCCCAAAAAACACCAATAAGCTACCACTTGGGGTGGAGAAATATATGAAATGAAATAAATAATAAATAGATAATAAATAAATAAATAATAAATAGGATTCCGAAAAGGTAGGAAATCACAGGCCTGGGGTAGAAATGATGGCTTGGCTTTTTCAAGTGGAAAATGAGGCCGATAAAGATAAATTACTGTGATAATTACCTAGTTCTAATCAGTGGCAAATTATGGGTAAGTGGGTAACTGAGCAGTTAGTCCAAGAAAAAGCCATTTGCTCTGTGATATTAGACACAGACTTGAAAATTTAGCCTTGAAGAAAAACACTTTGACTTCCATGGGTGATTTCTTTCCACACTATACCTGTAAATACTTTCAGCTGGTTGTTCAGAGTTTGTACAACCCTGTTTACGCTTGTTACTATGCCAACCAGAAATTGTACTACTTATAGAATAGGGGAGTAAGATCTTAGGTGTTTATTTTGCCCTGAATCTGTGATGTCTACTGTGGTCACCTTGCAGCTGGATTTGTCTAAAAGTTCTATGATAGCTTTCTACTTAAAGCTGATCAAACTTCGAACCATAGAATTTCCACAGCTTATTTACCAAATCACTTTTTTATTAAAGCAAATGAAGCACTATCTAAACTCATTACTCTAATGTACTGCAGCCTCCCCTTTCCTGCCCCGTGTCCATGGTTTCGCTTTCTGCAGTTTTGGTTACCTGTGGTCAATTGCAGTCCGAAAATATTAAATGGAAAATTCTCCAAATAAACAATTTATAGGTTTTAAATTGTGCACTACTTTGAGTAGGATGATGCCACCCTACTCTATCCCACGCAGGATGTGAATCATCCTTTGTCCAGTGTCTCCACCCTGTACACACTCCCCACCCCTTAGTCACTTAGTCACTTAATAGCCGTCTCAGTCATCGGACGGACTGTCACAGTATCGCGGTGCTTGTGTTCAAGTCACCCTTATTTTACTTAATAATGCCACACTCACACAACTTCTATTATAGCACATTGTTATAATTATTCTATTTGTATTATCAGTTGTTGTTAATCTCTTACTGTGCCTAATTTATAAATTAAATGTTATCATAGGTTTGTACGTATAGGAAAAAAGTGTATTTATGGTTTGGTACTGTCCACAGTTTCAAGCATCCATGGGGGTCTTGAAACGTATTCCCCTCAGATAAGGGGGGAGGGCATTGTACTTGATCTGGCCATGCTCACGTTCACGTTCATGGACTCATCGTGAGTCCTCCCTGCCTCCACTCCCTATGTCCTGGTCACATAGGATTCTCATTTTCTTGACTTACGGTGCTGCCTGGGACTTTCTGTATGATGTCGAATTAGGGTGTCAAAAGAGGACACTCTTTTCTTATTCTTGATCGAGGGGAAAACAGTCAGGCTTATCCTCTTAAACATAATGTCACCTGTATGTTTTTGTAGACGCCCTTTATCAATTTGAAGAAATTTCCCTTCTAGTCCTACTTTACTGAGAGTTATTATCATGAAAGTATACTGAAAATGTCAAATTTGTTTTCTGCATCTGTTGAGGTAATCTTATGATTTTCACTGTTATTCTGTTAATAAGGCAAATTATGTTGATTTTCAAATTTTAAACCATCTTGGCATGCCTGAGATAAATCTCACTCAGTGATGGCATACTACTCCTTAAATATAGTGCAGGGTTTTATCTACTAAAATTATGTTAAGAATTTTTGAATCTGGTCTACAGCCGTGCCCCCCTGAATGTGCCTGATCTCGTCTGATCTCGGAAGCTAAGCAGGGCTGGGCCTGGTTGGTACTTGGATGGGAGACCACCTAGGAAAATCAGGTGCTGTAGGCAATAGGAAGGAAGGAAGGAAGGAAGGAAGAAGGAAGGAAGGAAGGAAGAGAAAGAAAAGAAAGAAAAAGAGAGAGAGAGAGAAAGAAAGAAAGAAAAAAAGAAAGAAAGAAAGAGAAAGAGAGAGAGAGAAAGAAAGAAAGAAAGAAAGAAAGAAAGAAAGAAAGAAAGAAAGAAAGAAAGAAAGAAAGAAAGAAAGAAAGAAAGAAAAGAAATAGAAAAAAAGAATTTTTGAATCTGTATTTCTGTAGTTTTCTTAGAATACCTTTGAATGGTTTTGACGTCAAAGTGATTCTAACCTCATCAAATGAGTTGAGAAAGGCGCTCTCTATTTTTTTAAAGAATTCGTATAGAATTAGTTAATTTCGTTCTTAAATGAGTGAGTATTCATGAGTGAAGCCATCTGGTATAAAGTTTTATTTATAGTGAGGTTTTTAATATGAATTTAATTTTTAGTAGATATAGGACTATTCATATTTTCTACTTTTGGTATCAGCTTTGCTTATTTGTATGTTTCAAATCTGTGTACTTCAATAAATTTTTTAATTTGTTGGCAAAAAGTTATTCAAATTTTTTCTTTAGTATCTTTTCAATGTCTGTAGAATCTCTAGTGATGTAGGATCTAGTGGTGTCCCTATTGCATTCCTAATATTGGTAATTTGTGTCTCTTTGTTTCTTGATCAATCTAGCTAATAGTTAATGTTGATTTTTTTTTAAGTTTGGTTTCATTGATTTTTTCTTAATGCTTATCCATTTTCTATTTCATTGATGTCTGCTCTTTATTTTTTTCTTCTACACATTTTGGGTTTAATTTTCTCTTTATTTAGATGCTTAATGGAACACTTAGATCATTGATTTTGAACCTTTTAATTTCTTTTTATAACATTTAAAGCTATAAAATCCTAAATTTTATGTGTTATGCTTTCATTTTAGTTTAGTTCAAAATATTTTTTTAATTCCCCATATGATTTGTTTTTTGACCCATGGATTATTTAGAAGTATGTTCCCTTGTTTCCAATTATCTGTGAAATTTCCAACTACTGGTTTCTAATTTAATTCTATTGTGCTGATAAAACCTAGTCTGTATGATTTTAAATGTTTTAAATTTCTTTAAAGTCTTATTCTAGGACCCAGCATATGATTTATCTTGGTGAACATTACATATCTATTTGAAATGAATGTATATAGTGTTGTTCTTTGTCAGAGTAGTCTATAAAGTCACATAGGTCAAATTGGTTGCAAGTTGCTCATGTTTTCTATATATTTACTGATTTTCTGTCTACCTCTCCTATTGATTATTGAAAGAAGAGTGTTGGAGTTTCTGATGATATTTGTGGATATGTGGCTTTCTATTTTCAGGGCTGTCAGTTTTGTTTCATAAAGATCAATTCTGAAGCTCTTTTATTTAGGGTTGTTGTGGCATCTTGATAAATTGACCCTTGCATTATTATTATATAATATTCCTCTTTATCCCTGTTAACATTCTTTGCTCAGAAGTCTATTTCGCTAAAGTCAATATAGCCACCACCGCTTTCTTACAATTGTTGTTTGCATGCTATACCTTTTTCCTGCCTTTGACTTTCAACTGATTTGTGTCTTTGTATTTAAAGTAGATTTCTTGTACATAATATATAGTTGGGTCTTGCTTTCCTTAAAATTCAATCTGACAGTCTCTGCCTTTTAATTGTAATATTTAGATCACTTACATTTGATGTATTTATTATACATGTGGGCATAAGTCTATAATCTTACTATGTGTTTTCTATTTGCTCTATTTTTCGTTCCTTTTTTCCTCCCTTTTTTTTTTTTGGAGATTATTTGAGTATATTTAAGGGTTTCATTTTTTTCTCCATTATTGATTGACTAGCTATACTTTATTTTTCAGGGATCACTCCATGGTTTACATTATATAAATTTCAGTTACCAAAGCTTAACTTCAGATGATGTATTATCACTTCCTTAACCTTATTTTAAAAGAAAAACAAAATGAAACAAAACAAAAAAAAACCTTCTGTCTTCTCTCTCATATTTATAGTCTTTTTATCATATATTTTACTTATACATATGGTACCTTGCTGTTGTTCTCACTTTAAACAGGCAATTATCTTTTAAAGAAATTTAAAATGAAAAAAAAATTTTATATTTACGTACCTATTATCATTTCCAGTGATTTTCATTCGCTGATACATTCATTTCATATCTCTTGTAGTGCAGACCTTTCAATAACAAATTCTCTCAACTTTCATATGTCTGAAAAAGTTTTTATTTTGCTTTCATTTATGAAAAGTATTTTAGTAACTCTAGATTTCTATATTAACTATTTTTTTCAGGGCTACAAAAATGTTATTTTTTTCTGGATTATGTAATTTTTGACAAGAAGATTAATGGTATTTTTATTTTTGCTCCTCTGAATTTAATGTCTTTTTTTACCTTCTGCTTTTAATATTATTTCCTTTGGTTTAATATTATTTTCTTTGATTTTGATTTAATATTATTATTTCCTTTGGTTTTTAATAATTTGATTACAAAGTGCCTTGTTATGGTTTTCTTCGTGTGTATTCTTTGGGGTTCGTTAAGTTTCTTGGATCTGTAGTTGACAATTTTCATCAAATTTGGAAAATTTTTACTCTATTTGTTCAAGTATTTTTTTCCTCCGTTTTTCTATCTCCCATGACACATGTGTTAGACCACTAGATAATGTCCTACAATTCGATGAGATTCTGATCATTTTTCTTTCTGTACTTTATTTTGAACAGTTTCTATAGATATATTTTCTAGTTCACTAACATTTATTCTTCAATATTTAAATTGTTGCTATTCCCACCCAGTGAATTTCTAATTTCAGATTTTGTACTTTTCATCTCTAGAATTTCCACTGGGTCTCTTTAAATCTTTAGTTTCTCATTATATTAAGATTTTCTTGACTTGAAAATAATTAAAATAACTTCTTAACCTTGTTCTCTGCTAATTCCACCACCTCTATCATTTCTGGACCTGTTTCTTTGATCACGTATTTTTTCCTTGTTATTATGTCATTATGCTTTTCTGCTTCTTGGCCTGTCAGGTAAGTTTTTGTATTGGGTGTTAGACATATAAATTTTACATTTTGGAGTTGAATTTTGTTGTTCCTTTGGAGAGCGCTGGGCCCTCCCTGTTCCTGTAGGGCAGTTCACTACTCATAAATCGGTTTCATTCTTTCAAGGCTTGTTGTTAAGCTTTGCTAGGGTGGGTCCAGAGTAGCCTTTACTCTGCTAAACTGCTGCTAGATGTGGCCTTTCCAGGGTCTCTACTGGAGAACTCAAGGAATTACTGACTCACCAGTGATAACTCTGGCTGTAATGAGTGGTTCCCAGAGCCTGTGTGAGCTCTGAGAACCATGCAGCTCACCGCTCACAGTCTTTGCCTTCCTCGTGGACATGCATCCTCCACACGCTTGTGTCTGTTTTCAGCAAAGACTCCAAAGGACCACCATGCAGATTTCTGAAGCTCTTTTCCTACAAACCGACATTCTCTCCAGAACACAATCTTCAGCTTCTCTGAACTCACATTTCTCTCTTCTTGATTCAGCAAGTCCTCGGAACTCTGCTTGGGAACCCCCTCACCTCCTCGCAGTCTGCAATATGCTTCTGGGCAGAAAGTCAGGACAATCGTAAGCCTTGCCTTGTTTGTTTACCTTCATGCAAGGATCACAGACCTGTTCTGTCTGTTGTCCAATGACTATAAACTGCGATTTCACCTATTGTGTCCCATTTTACAGTTATTGATGGCAGGGGGGTAAATCTGCTCACTGCTTCCCCGTTATGACTGAAAGCAGAATTCCTTAGTAGAACACATTTTAAAACAGAATCGAGTTTGATTATTTTGTCCCTACCCCTGACCCATTAATAATTTATTCCAACTATAATTTTGTGTATAAATTTTGCCAGAATATTATTGTTATTATTGTTGCTGCTGTTATTAAAGTCATAAAAGAATAATAATTATCAGTTATTAAATGTTTATTCTTTGTCAGTTATGGTAGCAAGCATTTTACAACTATTCTTTTTATTATTGCAATCTTATAGTTGAAGAAACAGAAAGAGCAGAGTCGGGATTCAAACCCAAATACTGTTCTTTTGTGACCACCCCCATGTATCTTACACTGACCAAACCTTTGGTGGGAGAGGAAGGTGAGGAGGTGTATGTGATTTGGGGATACAGACACTCCACGCAAATGTTTCTCAAATTGAGGCGGAGTCAAAGGGGTACAGTTTCCTGGGTTCTGAATCATAATTGCTGATTATGTTTATAATCTGTAGTTTATTTGGGTTCTCAAAGGATGCTTGCACACACACAGATCTGAGACTCTCCACTCTTACGCAACTAGGGATTTGATACCTTTCCTAACGTTTGCCTTACCATTAACTGCTTCCAAACAATCAAGGAATCCTTTTCTTTACCTTGCATGCCTGCCACACCCCACTGCTTCACAATTCCAGCGGCATCAGATAGTTGATTTCAAAGACCTGCAGCATCCTCCATCCCACCAAATCAGAAAATAAAGAGGAATATCAATCATAAATTTTGTGCCATGCTAAAAAACTAAACAACGTTTCCTAGTAGTTATTTATACTTGTTCTTTGTCATTTTCATTTAAAAATAATGACTTTCTTGTTAGCTGTCAGTAGGCTTTCAATTAGCCTCTGCTACCACCTGCTTTGAATCACAAAGTTTCCAACTACAAAGTCATGTTTATATCAAAACATAATGTTTTAAACTTTGGGTTGAAGCACATGACTCTTAAGACCTCAGTTTCCATGGTTTTCAAATTAGTTGGTTAGATATTTGAAGTTTCTTGTAGCTCTAAATTTTTATTTAAAATAAATTTTTATTTTATTTCATGGTAAAGAAGATCCATTGATCGAGGCATAAGCAAACAAAAACAAAAACAAAAACAAAAAACAAATCAAAGGAAATACTGAGTATTTGTCTCTTTAAAAAATCCATTTCTAAGTCAAAACCAGCCAAAATGTTGTATACCAAGAATGGCCTGTCAAAGGAAAAAATAGAGGTTTTATCTGTGCTAAGGAGTGGTTTTACCTAGCCTCCTTTTTTCTTCAAATGAAAGTGTTTGGGTTTTAAGGTACTATTAATTGTTGAGTGGCTGTTACTTAAAGTGTATCATAGAGGGTATTTAATTACAGAGCAGTGTGCAGTATTTTTAAGCCTAAACCTGGATTTTATTACTAAGGATGTAAAAGACAAGAATAAAACTTAGTATTTATAATTTTGTCCCTAGCTTACTAAGGCAGCACTAGCCAGCTGTGCAGTCAAAGTTATTTGTATTTATTTGATCAAAAATGATCTTTGTGTACCATAAAAGCATCATTCATTTCCTATTACTATTGATCTCTAGAGAATTTCACTCAGATCTTGCCAGGAATTTTAAATGGCAGGTAGTGGGGCTATATTTTTCTATGATTAATTATATAGTCCAAATTCAGTGATTATAGCTCATTAAAGAGAGCAGATTTCCTATTAAGGGATACTTAGTACCTAAATTTAAGACTCGGAAGTTACAAATCTAGAAATAAGGCAAACCCTGGATTCTAAAAGAGGTTTTCTTACTCCCAGGCATCCCTGGAGAAACTCTCACAGGGCTCCCTTTGGCACCTGCTGGAACACAACCCATCAAGAGCTAGTTGGCTTCAATATTATATATTTCACAGCCTATTCACTATAAGGGCTTTCTAGCCAGATATGATCAGGAAGACTTGGGACCTAATTTTTGAAGCTCGTCCAATCCTAACAAATTTGTTAGAGGCTATCTGAAACACTTGGCCTGAAAACCAAGTATGGAATGATGAAATGACATTCTCTAACTAGTTGCCTATGAGCCATAGAGAATGATCTTGTATCTGAAGCAAACTTCTATTCACATTTGAAGACTTAATTAGGTCTCCACTATATTCCCATAACTTTAGCTTCTTTGTCCTTTGCTCCTCGAACGGCCTCCAAATGTCACTAATCCTTCCTGTACACAACCTCTTGCTTGCAGGTGCTGTAGGTGCAGCACCCGCAGGTGCATCTAAAATTTGTTCTTTCCAGTCTTTTCTGTAAAGGAGGGCCTCTCATCATAAACGGAATAGACTGAGTTGGCCCCGCCCAAATTTAGTGACTTGTAACAATGAAGGCTTATTTCTTGCTCACACTTTCTTTCAGTTTTGAGTCACGGTAGTGGTGGTTTTCTAATGTCTTCTCACTCAGGGACCAAGATGAATGGAGCCTTCACCATCTGGAGTGGCTCCCAGTCACAGTGGAGGTGAGGGGACATAGCAAATAGCAAATCACACACTGGCTTTCAAAGCCTTTTTCTAAAAAGTACTTCCACTTGTACGTCACATGACCAAATCAAGTTACACGGCCACACCTGATGGGTGAGCAGGGAGGTACAATCCTACATGGGTCCAGGAGGAGAAGACCTGAAAATATTGATGAACGGCACTAATAACTACAGAGTCTATTGTTCTGGTGACCAAATTACCTTCTTTCTTACACACAAAATACCCTCATCCCCTTATGAAAGTTCCCTTTCAGTTCAAGGGCCAAGATCTCTGGGTGATGTGAGATAGTCTCTACATCAGGTCTGGGTCCAAAACTAAAAAGATAAAGAGGCCATCTCTCACATATCCAGTACATAAAGCGGGCAGAGGGCCAGGGTAAGTAGGATAAACACTCTCGTTCGGAAAGGGGAAGGATGCTGGTCTGTGACACTTCTGTAATCTTCCTAGGTAGATATTGTGAGGTTCCCTTTCCCGAAGATGGGGGACGTTCTCTGAAAAGGTCATGATTCCATTCTCTGGGAGGTTTTCTACTGCCCACTGTCCTTCGTGGACCCTGGCTCTGTCCCCTGGGAGATTCTTCTTCTGCACATGTCTCCCATGGCCACATCTGAATTGGAGAATAAGCCCTCCTTGGGAGATGAGCACCTTTCTCAGCTCACCCTCTGCATGCATACAGTTGGGACCCAAAGGTTTATTTGAGGACTAGAACCATCACATCCTCTCTTAGTCACAGCTGCTGTATCTTTTATTATTACAGTACGTCCCCTAAACAAGTGACTTCTTAACTTTCTGATTCCAGCCAAATAGCATTCACGTCATTCATCGCCATCATTCATTTCAGAATACAACCCTCATATGTGCTGTGTGGCTCTGCTTTCTCTCTGCCACCCTCCTTCTTTTCCATTTAATCCACTACCTCTTGAATCTGTCAGGTGTTGGTGGGAGAATAAGATCTTTATTTTCTTTCCCCTTAGATAGTTTGCCCAATCGATAGGCTTCTCTGGATCTTGACTTGAGACACCTTAATTCATTCAAAGGTTTGAACAGCTGGCAGGATGGCTATGCCTTTCATCTGACCCTTGCCACAGATTGAGTTTTAGTTGACCTTTACTGCTCTAAAACTTTATTTATGTTAATGTGTGGTGTATGTAGTTGGGAAGCAGTTGTCCCTTCCAACCTTCCGAGTCCTTGAATTCATGGACCCCTTTTTTCTTTTCTCTTTGCAAACTGACCAACTTTTTCTGAATTCATCTCAAACTTGTAATACTTGCCGAATGTGGCTAACACACCCTAATTTTGTTGTTTTCTAACCTTTTCATGTAGGCGTGCATATTCATTAGGGATGAGATGAGCTTCCCAATGTAACCACAGGTGACAATTTGCCAAATGTTTTCTACTCCCTAACGTGGCTCGTTATCTTCCCATCCTCTGACTATAGTTACTTTGCTATTCACCGCTGATTGCTTAACTAATACTGCATATTTTAGGTTTGGGCTGCAGCAGCAGCTCACACTTCAAGGTGCTTCAGTGAGTATGGGCTACATGTGCTGCAGTAACAAGCATTCCTGAAATCTCAGTGCCGGGAACTGGGGGTAGTAACCAATCTATATATTTTCTATTATCTCACAATTCTAACTTTAAAATGCTTCCATATGAACACAGCATGTTTGCTTCCCTACATTTCCAAACTTGCTGTATTCTATGTTTACAATATTTCTGCGAAAATACCAAAGACCAGTAACCCAAACTAGTGTTCATCGCATGTGACATTTTACCTTCATTTGACACAGTTGATTATTTCCTGCTTCTTGAAACACTTGTACCACATGGCTTCTTAGACAACTCTCTCTCCTGATTCTCTTCCAACCTCACCGGCCAGTGCTTTTCTATCACCTTTTCTGATTTCCCCATGTCCCCCTCACCTCTGGGTGGTTGAGTCCCCCAGGGTTCCAGTCTAGGGAACTCTTGTCGATCTGTACTTACTCTAAAGGTGAACTCACCTGGCCCTGGCTTTGAAAACTAGACCTACCTTGGGGACTCCCACATTTTTCTATCAAACTAGGACTTCTGCTCACATGACCTCTCCACTTGGGTGTCTCATAGGCATCTGAAACTCAGCAAAGCCAAAACTCACTTCTGATTTCATTGTTCAAACCCGTTTCCCTGAGTTCCCACAAACACCACCACCACCGCCTCATCTTAGTGAAAAGAACTCCAACTTCTTTCTTGCTCCTGCTGTAAACCTCAAAGGCATCTTAGATGTGTCTCTTTCATTCACATGTCACATATAACCCAAGTGGAAATTTTATTAGCTCTATCTTCTCCAGAATCAATCTGGAATACAAAGTCCTCACCACCCTCACCTCCACCACCCTGGTCCAAGCCACCATCTGTCATTCAGATTATTGCAGTCTTCCTAACGGGTCTTCTTGCTTTTACCCCTGCCCTCCGCACTCTATGCTCAACAAAACAATAGCCAGAACAGCCCTTTTTGAAATGGATTCAGGTCAAGACATACTTCTGCTCAAACCCCTTCAGTGGTTTCCTGTCTCACTCAAAATGAAATTCTAGATCCTTGCTCTGGCCCTCAAGATCCTACTTGCTTTGGCTCCCCTGCTACCTCTCACCTCACTTCTCTCCGTTCTCCACCTCCTCCACTCTGCTCCAGCCCCCCTGGGTCCTGACCTCTCCCCTCCCTTCTCTCCGTTCTCCCCCTCCTCCACTCTGCTCCAGCCCCCCTGGGTCCTGAGCATTCCTCAGTAACGCTGAGCACTCCTCCAGCTCGGGACTTTGCCCTCGCTATGGCTCACTCCCGGTCTCTGCATGGCTCACTCCCTCATTTCTCTTAGTTCTGTGCTCATCCGTGAGCTCCTAGTCGTCTCCGGGTAATTTTCTCTGATTATACCATATGTAATAGGAACCCTCTCCCCTCATCATTCTGCTTTATTTTCTCCAGAGCATTCGTAATACATATTTATTTGTTGATTTGATCATCACGGATCTCCTCCTATCCAACATCCGCTTCATAAGGGCAGCTCTCTGCCTTTTTGTTGGCATATCCCCAGCGCCTGGAATTGAGAGAGTGCTCAGCAAATATTTACTCGATGACTGAAGAAATGTGTTAGCATAGGTTAAGGGGTGCCCTCAGGAATCGTTTATTTAAAAGATGAAGTGTTGGTGTTTCCAAATGATGATCTTTTTTTTTTTACAAATTAGAGTGGCTTCAAAGTTATTCATAATACAGTATCTCTTTGGCTGTTTTGTATTTCATTTTATTCTCTCAAACAGTGGAGAGAAGGTGGAATTATAATTAACAGGGCAGGAACCCCTGACCACACACAACTGGGGGTCCAGCCATCCCAGACCCTTTTTGCTATTATTCCCCAACATGCTCTGTCCTTCCTAACCTTTCTGACCATCCCCCACCCCGACTCCTTCCTGGAATGCCCAGCGCACCTCATTTGCCATGGCTAACTCCATCCCCGGCTGCAATGCCACCTCCTCCGGAAGCCCTCCCATTCCCCCAGCTGGCCTCAGTTTCTTTCTTCTTCGTTGTCCTCTGGAGCTAAGCTCCTATCCCTATCCCTATGTTTGTGGTATACTAATGTGTGGGCCTGCCTTTCTCAGTTTCTAGGACCTGATTCTTTGAGAGCTGTCTCTTGTTCATACCTGATTCTCCCATAGCACCTTAAACACAGGTGGCCATCAATAAAGATTTGGTGAATTACAAACCTGGAAAGCTATAGTACACTGACTCTTCACCTTCACTATTTAAGACCTTTCCATGGGACCATGGATATGATGGTTCTGTCTGCTCAAAGGAGAAAGGGCTGTCATCAGTCCCACAGTGTCATCTGTGCAAACACTGATCAGACGTCCCACATACTAAATTCACAGGTAGCTGCAGAAAAGAGTCTCCTTACAGACTACGGAAAAATAATTGTGTGCACATAAGAATGCTTAAAGAAGGGGGAACTTAAATAAGATGTCTGCTAAGCTATCTAGAATAGAATCTTTCAGAATGAAATTACATTAGCATCAAAGATTATAATATCTAAGCCCTTGGATCACTTATTTTTTCTTATAAATGTTTTTGAATGTTCAGTGAACAGAAGTGTCTCTGACTCATGTAATAGGAATAAATGTTGATCTTTTTCTTCAGCTGTAGGCCAGGCAGACAGAAAAATTAACCTATTTCTTTCCCCATGGAGTAACAATTTAAGCCTCCAGCAATGTCCATACTGCACCTCATCTATAACCTCCAGTTTTTCTGTCCTTGGTCCAAATGTTCCTTCTTCTACCAATCTTAAGTCTCTTTAGCTGCAATAGATATTTCACAGAAGATATATTGCTAGTATTTGTTGTACTTTTCCATTTTTTCTCTGCATCTCCTTGCTGCTCTCAATTCCCCCTCACTTTGTGAGGTCGTGTGTGTGTGCAAATGTAGAGAAGATGTTCCTAACCGAAGAAGCTCTAGATTCTATGTGCACATAGTAGATCAAAGGACGTGCTTTATCGGGATATCTTAAGACATTACCTTCTGCAAAATTTGTTGTGAGGCTGCTACATTTAAGAGAAACATTAGCAAAATGATGACTTAGAAGAAGACAAGTGATCAAGATGTAGAAGGATATGGAACACATACTTAAGAATCTTTTGGATGCAAGAAAATAAATACAACACAAACTGCCTTAACCAAAAGGAGAATTTGAATGAGTCACATGACCAAACAGTCTAACTGTGGACCACTTTCAGGCACGGTTAGATCCAGGCACTGAAAAGACATTGTCAGAAATCTCTCTTCTTCCCTCAGCTCTGCTTTTCTTTCTTTGGGGATCAGTTTGGGGGATGGTCTTCCTATAGAACAATGAGATGGCCATTAACAACACTGAGCCTACAACCTGCTAGATTAGTAGCTTTGGCAGAAGGACGTCGTGTTTTTTCAATAATTTCAGAACAAGTCCCAGGGAGATCTTCCACTGCCCTAGTTTAGGGAATGTTCTCACCCCTGAGCCGATCACTGTGATCAAGGAAGGAGACTCAGATCTCCTGAACCTGAAGCACATAAACAGAGCGTGTGGGAGGGGTTGGCCCGCAGGGGAAACTCAGAGTGCTGTTGCCAGGAGAGAGAATGGATAGGACCAGACGAAAATGACATTTAAAGAAACATCAGACTCATTAGGGAAGACTTGGTGGGGACGTGATCTGCAGACCTGGAATGTGGGAGAGCAATTAGATGTCTGTCGTCTGTGAAGGTCACAGCAGAAAACGGACCAGTGGTGTGATCTGGGTGTGTGCACTTCCCAAGCCTTCCTTGGTCCCTCCACACCTGGCTGAGCTGTACAGCTAAGCAGCAAAAACAAAGGGGATGCTAAACCAGCCAGGCCCGAGGTTGCCCAGCCCTGCCCCTAAGTAACTCAACCGAGTTATTTGACTTCCTGGATGTCAGTTTCCCCAGATTTAAAGACTTACTTTGAGGACTTTGAAGAGCTCATGTTTGGGTCACAGCCAGCTCAGTGCTCGGCACTGGGAGCCAGCACTCAGTCACTGTTGGCTGCCCCCTCCCCCGCCCCTTCCACATATTTCACAGTTTCGTTTCAGGATTGCCTTCTAGGATGGAAGAGTCTAATTTCATAGAACCTACAATTAAAGAATTCCTAACACTTCCTAAAGCTTGCTAATCACATGCCTTAACAAGGACAGGGTATTACCAATTTGAACACCTGCATGCTGCTTGGGGCGTCCTCAGCTAAGCAGCTGTGACAGCTGTGCGGGTTCTCTCTGAATTTGTTGTTGTGGCACCTCTGCAGTACGAAGCCAAGGAAGCTCTGTGATGAAGGGAAGCATCATCGTGCTGAGCAGGCACTGGGAGACAAGGGGGACACTATTAACTTGAAAAGAGAGAATTTTGTTTTAGTTTTCTTACTTATTTTTATTACCCACTTACAAAACCAGCCTCTGCTCACCGTGAGAGATGACTTCCTGCTGGGCAGTTTGAAGACAAACACCAGTGCCAGCCTCTCCTTCTGGTGTCTTCCTACTTTTTTCCTCATCTCCAAACTCCCAAAGCAGGTGATGGCTGACTCAGAAGAGGGAGGCTCTCTCCATCCCTGCTGGCACCAGCCATGCTGGGTGCCAGTGCGGGGAACGAAGCACTTGACTGAAACAGAGTCAAGCTCCTCCCTGCGGGACCGCAGGCACACCGGCTAATCCCCTGGGAGCTTCATTGCATGTGTCAGAAGCCAACAGAAGACTTTGATGCTGAAATACGATAAGGCCAATCCAAGACTATCACTTCTTATCAGGAACTGTGTCTCTCTGCTTTGCAATGACATAAATACGTGTAGTGGTCATCGAATCTTTTGGCAGAGCCCAGGCAAATGGGAAAAAAACTAAAATGTTGATTGATGGGGAGTTGGTTATGTAAATTATGCTGCATACATGTGATGGAACACTGAGTAACCATTACAAAGAAGGAGACACACGGGGCTAATCTGGAAAGACTTCTAGGATATAGCGCTCTCTGAAAAATTCAACCTGCAGAACAGCAATAGCTTCTATAAGGGTATAATTTTGTTTAATAAATAATTCTATTTTGTTTAAAATAATTCTATAATTTTGTAAACAAAGGTGCATGCATAGACATGTAATCGTCGATGTAGGTACAGAAAAGAGTATTAGAGTCTCTGGATTTTAGCTAGGCCCATGGCCTTCTAGAATAAAGACTACACTTTCTCGACTCCCTTGCAGCTAAGCTTTGCCCAATGGACCATTCGTGATATGCGCAACTTCTTTAAGGGACTGGTAATGTCCTTGTGGCCCTTTTCACCTGCCGTGGAAGTGATGATGGACTCTCTCCTATCATGCACACCAGGAAGACCGTGGAAAAGTGAGATAAAATGGAGGCTTGGATCCCCAACTGAGAAGCAGTCGCTACTGACAAGATGGCCCACTGTGATGGGGGAGAGACGTCAGTTACTACCTTATTTATGCACTTGTATGTTTTAGGGTCTCTTTGTTTTCACAGTGGTTTCTATTCTCGTGTGAGTGGAATACCCTCCAGTCAGTGGTTACCTCTGAGGTATAGCATTAGAATTAGATAAGTGAGAAAAGAGGGATTTTTATTATTTTATGGTTTAATCTTATACGTTGCTTTTAAAACATATTTTACATTAATGTTTTCCTTGTTAATTGTCTCGGACATCAGTGCCAGAATTGGGTTAATTATAAGACTTGCCTCAGGACATACTCTCCTCCTTGGTCCATGCAAGGTCTACTTTTATTTAATTAGCTGTTTTTTAACCATCTAGCCACCCCTCACGACAAAAGACAGGGCTTGTGAGTAGAGGGGCCTCATCTGTTATACGCTGCCCTTCGTACCCCATCCCCAGAGTAACTAGCCATTTCTCTCACCCGGGGTAGCTAACCATTCTCCCAAATTCCACTGTTTCCTGTTTGCTTTTCTTCTTATACATTTTTATTGCATCTGCATGTACTCCTTGAGAGCTCATTTTCGTTTTAGTTGGTTTCATCTTTATAAAAAGGACGTCATGCTATATATAAAATTTTGAGAATTTTTTTCACTTACTGTTATACTTCTAAGATTCACCCACATTTTTGCAAGTTGCTCTAGATCAGGGATCTGCAAATTTTTCTGTAAAGGACCATGTGGGAAAAAATTTAGTCTCTGTAGGCTGTGTACAGTATGTCACATATTCTTCTTTGTTTATCTTAGAATCATTAAAATATGTAAAAGCCTGCAAACGATACAAAAAGAGAGCCACACGGTATGCTGGCCCCTGCCCAGGTCCATCAGTTGTAGTTGCTGTGTAATGTTAAGTATCGTGGTTAATTAGTTCTTCCATTAATGATGTTCGGTTTATCTCTAGACTCTTGCTATTGGGCAGAGTGTATTCTAAATATCTCCTGTTACATGTGTGTAAAAGTTTTTTTGAGGAAACTTCCCCAAGAGTAGAATTGCTGAGTAACGGGAGATGTGAACGTCCATCTTCAGGGAAAACTCCGATGGAGGCATTTCAGAAACAGGACAGCACCAACCTCATTGTCACTGAAATGTGAAATTTGCTGCCTCTTGAGACAACGTCCCAGGCTGTCTGTGCTCCACACTATTTGTTCATGACTCTCGTGCTCTTCAGCCTTTTCTGGGTGGTTGTTTTATGTTTGGTGCTTCACAACCCGGCTTAAACGTAATTCCTTCCCAGGCACACTCTACGGCAGCATCTTGACTGTCCCTCTCATGGAACGGTCTATATGAACTTGGGCTGCGGCATTAGACTTGGACTTCAGTCCAGGCTCTGCTAGTTTCTCACCATTTGACCGAGCGCAAGTCACTTACTGCTTTGAACTTCAGTTTTTACCTCCGTAAAGCAATGAGAATACCAGTGCCTCAGTTCATTACGTGGTAGCACAGAATGGGAAATCACTCCAGTACCGAGTAAAAATGAAACTGAGCAGACATGTAAGTAACAGCGGGAGAAAGGACAGCCTCTCTGGGACTCGGTCCAGGGTCTAGTAAACATCTCTTAGGACTCCACCTTGAGGAGACACGGACGCCAGTCTCTGTGGCCTTTCTACTTTTCATTCGCTTGTCAAAAATTTACTGAGCACCTGCTTCTTTCTTGCCAGGCTGTTCTGGGGACTCAGAATACAGCAGGACAAAGGATCGGAGGTGGCGAGAGTGGGTGGGCCTGGGCTGTTCATGGACTTGCTGGACTTCATCATGAAAGTGACGTTTAAGCAAAGACTTGGAAATGGTGAGAGATGGAGGGTGTGGATATTTAGAGAGGGGGTTGGAAAGGTTCCAGACAAAGAAAAAAGTGGGTGAAAAACTCTGGGATGCAACTGCGGCTGGCCCCTGGAAGCCAGCTGGAGCACAGCGAGCAAACGGAAGGGACAAAGAGGCAGAGAGAGGTCAGAGAGGTCATAAGAAGCCGGATCCCACAGGACCCTGAGGGCATCACTGGGACTTTGGCGTTCACCCTACAGGAAAAGGGAAGTCACTGCAGGTTTATGAGCAGAGGAGCAGTGTGATGAGGTGGCAGCCGGCCAGAGGTGCGACGGAGGCCGGAGGTTCTGTTGCCAAGTTCATTCACAGGACTGTTGGCGGAGGCTTCAGTGCCTCACCATGTGGATTTCCCAGTGTGTTCGCTCATGACTTGGCAGCCGGCTTCCTCCAGAGCGGGCGATCCGGGAGACAGACAGAAAGACAAACAGATGCAGAAAGACAGACAAGCGACCCTCTCTTCTGCCTTATTCTATTCCTTGGGAGCAAATCACTAAGTCCGGCCCATGCTCAATAGGAAGGGACTGACTACACCAGGGAATAAACACCGGGAGATGGGGAACACTGGAGACAACCTAGGACAAAGAGGACAAGGGGAGAGAGGGAGAACTGGTTGGGAGGTTTCTGCAGCGATTCGGGGGCAGAGCTGCTGGTGTGTCTCTCACCTGGAAAGCAGCAGCCGAGGAAGGCGCCCCCAGCACCTGCTGCCTGGTGGTGAGATGTGAGAATAAGAAATGACGTCAGGGCGGCCCCGGAGCTTTTGGCCTGAGCCACCGAAAGGACGGGGCTGCCGTGGACTGAGATGGTG
The DNA here is from genome assembly GCF_000325575.1 of Pteropus alecto. Lineage (NCBI taxonomy): Eukaryota > Metazoa > Chordata > Mammalia > Chiroptera > Pteropodidae > Pteropus > Pteropus alecto. The sequence continues at coordinate 3,338,392 of NW_006436888.1, read as the reverse complement.
TGGCTGTGTGACGAGTAGGCAGTTTGGAAGGGAAGATTCAAATTCCAGGAGGAGCAGATGAAGGCGGCTTCACGTGGGGGGCTGGAGAGGGCAGGGCCTTTTTTATGTTTCAGGTGATATTCACGTAATATCAAATTAACATTTTAAAATGTACAATTCAGTGGCTTTTAGTACAAGCACAGTGTTGGCAACCGTAACCTCTATATTGTGCGAAAACATTTTCATCACCCCCCCAAAAACCCTTTAACCAATTACATCTAATTCTTCCTCCCCGCCCCCCAGCATCTGGAAATCACGAATCTGCCTTCTGTCTCTATGGCTTTACCCATTCTAGATATTTCTTATAAATGGACTCCTACAGTCTGTGACTTTTTGCGCCTGGCTTCTCTCATTTAGCGGGATACCTCCGAGGTTCATCCATGTCGTGGTGTGTGTCGGTAATTCCTTCGGCTCCGTGGCTGAGTAATACTCCATCGTATGGGTATATCACATATTGTTCCTCTGGTCTTCAGCTGATAGGCATTTGAGGTGTTTTCACTTTGGGGTTATAGTGAATAATGCTGCCATGAACATTCCTGTACAAATGTCCGACCGTTTTCAGTTCTTTGGGGCACATACCCGGGAGGCCACTTGCCGCGCCATGTGGTAATTCTATGCTCAACTCTTTGAGGAACCACCAAACTCGTTGCCAGAGCTGTTGTGTCATTTTGCATTCCCACCAGCTCCGTCCAAGGGTTTCAGTTTCTCCACAGCCTCATCGCCCCTTGTCATTGTCTGTCCTTTTCATTTTAGCCAATGCGAAGTGGTACCTCGCTGTGGTTTTGATTCGCATTTCCTTGATGACTAATGATGTCAAACATATTTTATGTGTTCATTGGCCATTTGCATATCTTTCTTTGGAGAAATGTCCATTCAAATCCTCTGTCCAAAATCCTCTGTCCGTTTTTCAATTTGCTTATTTGTGTTTTTGTTGAACTATAAGTTTTTTTACATAACCTCTATACTAGGCCTCATCAAAATGTGATTTACAAATCTTATCTCTCATTCTGTAGCTTGTCTTTTCATTTCCTTGACAATGTCCTTCGATGCATACAAATTTTCAATTTTGACAAAGTCTGTAGCTTGTCTTTTCATTTCCTTGACAATGTCCTTGGATGCATACAAATTTTCAATTTTGACAATTTCTCTAATTTTTCTTATGTTGCTTGTCTGGGCAAGGTATAACTACTTCTCCAAGTTAAAAACTTGATGGCATTCACGGAAGGAGGTGAGCGTAGATGCCGAGTGGGCGCAGCAATAAACCTCCATGACAGTTAGCGACTTCACAGGTTGTTAGACAAGTAGATGAGAGAACACACATCGAGCACTTAACACAAGAAGTGCCTAATAAATGGTGACTCTTACTGAGTCCCACACGAGTGTTTGCTGTGTAATTTTAGAAAGAATAAATATGGTGGAGGCAGATGCCACGATTCTTTCTCTTGATCTCTCTCCGGAGTAACTAGTTCACCTCCAGGGAAAGGGGAAAGAGAAGATGTGATTGGAAGCATCTGTCATGGAAAAGAATGTGGCTAGTTTTAAATGGGCCTCCTTTCCCTGACATGCCAATAGTTTAAAAGTGCAGTCTTTAGGCAGGAAAATATTTTTTAGGATCCCTTTTTAAAAATACTATTATCCCTCAAGAAGTTTTATACATTGTCAAGACTTCGAGTCGAGTGTAGATATATGCAAATAGAGTTTGAAATCCCTCACATTCTCCTCCCTTAATCCTATTTAATCTCTCCAGCTATTTGTTCATTTGTAAAAAAAAAATGAATGTCCCCCCCCCTCTGAGAAGTTTATTCTAATGCTGAGTTGTCTGCCCAAATCTCCCCACTTCTTTGCTGATAGAAGGTGATTATATGCACATTCCCAGAGTAACCATATCATTCTCTACCCTCTAAAGAGAGGATTCAATCTTCCTAAGCCAATCAGGGAGGTTTCTGTCTTCTCCTACCCAGTAACTGTTTCAGAAACGACACTGACTCTCTTCTGGCAAATAATATGTGGAAGAAGATGCTCTGTGGCTTCTGAGAAAGATGTCCTCAGAAATGAAAAGAACGGATGGATGGAAATGTTCCTTTTCTTTGCTGTATGTTATTGTGTCTATAAGCAAAGCCTAAACTGCTTTACCAACGTGGACTCCAAGAGGAATCTACTGTGTCCAATATGGTGGCGTAGAGAGCACCCAGGACCTTGGTTGGTGGTGTTGAGCAAATTGGCCAATGCTTTTTCAGATTTCTTGAGAGATAAGATGACAAATGGCCTTTCTGTTAGCATACTTTCAGTTAGGTTTTCCATTGCTTATAGCTAAAACACGATAAGGGATGCATTATTTCAGGAGAGACCCACAGCAGAAAGGGGACCCACCTAGTTGGGCAGGTAACTCAATCAGTCCTCGGGACCAGTGTGGTGAAGATGTCACAGTTTGATTGTCCAGAGACTCTGATAAAAGAAAAAAAATCAACCAAACTTTCATCTTTCTCTGTTGGGAACTCATAGATGAGCAATGTCAGTGATAAAAAGAGAGAAATTGGATTCTTTATGAAATAAGAAAAGAAAAATTCTGGAAAGAAAAAAAAAAAACATAAAAGCCTTTATTCTTATCTCCCAAATGCTATCATCCCTCAGGAAATGCTCCTGTTCTCATTCTTTGAATGGGAAGGAGGAAAAAAGCAGCCTAAAAACAAATGCTTGAACTACTTTATGCCCTGAGAAAATTAAATATTCTGTAAATTCACATTTAAGTATCTATTATGTATTAGGCACAAAGGGGAGTGAAATTAGAGTGGGCGGAGCGGTATATTAGGGTTCTTTAGAGAAACAGGACCAATAGGATGTAGATATGTATAGAGATTTATTATCAGAAATTGGCTCACCTGATTATGGAGGCTGACAAGTCCCAAGACCTGGAGGAGGAGGCAGCAAGCTGCAGACCCTAAGGAGCCAGTGGCGTAGTTCCAGATCAAGGGCAGGCGGGCTCACCTGGGAAGAGCTAATGTTTCTGTTCAAGTCTGAAGACAGGGAAGAAGGAATGTCCAGCTCCCAGACAGTCAGGTATAAGGAATTCTCCACTCTTTGCGGGAGGGTCAGCTTTTGGGTCTATTCATGCCTTCAACTGATTAAACGAGGCCCACCCACATCAGGGAGCGCAATCTGCTTTACTCAGTCTATCAGTTTAAGTGTTAAACTTATCTAAAAATGCCCAGAATAATGTTTGACCAAGTATCTGGACCCCTCCTCCTCCTGGCCCAGTCAGGTTGACATAGAAAATTAATCGTCATAGGCAGCAGCAGCTTCTCTCTAAAAATGCAGTCTTTACTCCCTCCTTTGAATTATCCTTTGATCCTTAACTTTTTATCATGGTTAACAAAGCACCTCTCAACTGGAGCTGCACACATTATCTCCCTTATCCTGCTACTTCAGGTAGCTCCCCCACATGCTTCACTGTGAATTTCCTCGGTTGTACTTGTCTTTGGGATTTTTCATGACAGTGGACACATTTACATATCTGAATGTTCCATACCCCTTGTTACTAAGTACATAGCTGGTAAAAACATGGACATGGGAAATAGGGTAGAGGGTCTTCCATCAGTGTCTGGATTAATATATTCAGTGCATTCTGAGTGTTTCCACTGTGCCAGGGTTGCTTTTTGAATCATTAAACTGCTGGCTCATTGGAAGCTATTTCTTATTTATCTTTGGGTCCCCCATGCCCTATTTCCATGCTTTGCACAATGCAGACATTCAGGAAATATGTGTTGACTTGAATATTAAATTATGCAGTTCTTTTGAGAAGGTTACTTTACATAACCAAGTTTTACTGCCTTCCAAACCTCTGATAATGTTTCTTCAGGTCTCTACTTTTTCTAAATCACGGGCGAATGCAAGAAGTTGAGAGCACCAGCATGGAAGTCTGAAGAACCTGGGTTCAAACCCCAGCTTTCGTAGTTACTCAGTGACCTCAAGTATGTTTCTTAACCGCTCTCAGCCTCAAATTATTTCTTTCCCGTAAGGAAAGTTGTGCATTTCAATTCAAAGTCAGGCATCGTCTAGGAAACACCTCTCCAGGTTATTTGATTCTGATTTTGTGTAAGTCGTAGACAACCGATAGCAATGCAGAATACTACTTGTCTGTAGACATGCAAACCGTAATCTGTCCTGGAGGGACCCCGCTGATCCCCCAGCCTACTGTAGAAGAAGCCAGTTTTGCCTCTGTTTGCCATTCATTCCGACATTCCTGAACTACAGATGTGTATTCTAACAAATCATAACATTTGCTTGTTTCCCACATTATGAGGAAAATTAACTTTTTAATCATATGTTCATTTTATACTTGCCCAAGAGAATCATCATTTTGCTTTTTTAAAAATTAGCCTTTACAACACTCATCTGTGAAACGGGGAGATGATGAGGATCTCAAGGGATTGTTTCAATAATCAGATTTTATATCCACCTGCACTTGATCCTCTTCGCCAAGGTCTTCACAGCACAGGCGGCGACACTGTCGAATCTGAGATCACCGATGGTCATGTGGCCCCTTGACTCAGAGTGCCGTGGCGGCTCCCAGTTCCCAGAGTCCTTACATGCCCCCATGCCCTCCCACTCTCCTCAGGCCTCACCCTCTCTTCCTTCACTCCTTCCCAGCTGCATAGGCCCCTTTGCTGTTCTGCAAACTCACAAGGTCCTGCCTCAGGACCTTGGCATAGGTCGTTCCCTCTACGTGGATTACTCTGCCCTCAGTCATCCATGCGGCTGACCCCTCGCTTCCTTCAGGTCCATCTTGACTCAGATGTCACCTCCCCAGAAGGCCTCCCCTAGCTGCCCATCTAGAATTTCAATCCACCCACCTCCCCCGACCAACTCTTCCTGTCCATCGCACTTCATTCTCTTAGCATTAATCATTTCCCGACAATCTGTATATTGTGGGAATTTATAGCACATGTGTCCCGCCTCCCCCACAAGCATGTAAGCTCCCTGAGGGCAGGGAGTTTTGTCTGTTCTGTTCAATGTCATGTCCTCAGTGCCTAGAACAATGCCTTGTACGTGGTAGGACCTCAATAAATGAATGCTCTGGGATAATGTACATAAAGCACTTAGACCAATGCTGGACACATAGGAAGGGCCCCCAAAATAACACCTGTAACAGGAAAAATTTAAAAAAAAGGAAGGCAAGGAGCATCGGAGCGAAAGGAAGTTGAGAGAGAAAGTGGATTCCTGAAGAAATGAGAAAGGGAGCCAGGCAGGAGCACGTTCAGAAAAACCTAAGGGACAGGGGCTGCCCTTTGTCCTGCCAGATGTGATTTGTTATTAACTTGTGTCTGTCAGGTGCCTTGGTACTTAGCTGGCACATGCCACGCTCCACCAAGGGCTGTCTTGGGAGGGAAGTCACCATATTTTCAAGAGAGCTTTGATAGTTGGGGCGGGGTAGGGGGAATTCGAGGAAAAAGATCAAAAAGACTATTTGAGTCCACTTCATACATTTTCTGCTGCACTCAAGCAATTTAGAAAAATTGGCACAAATAAATGGAGATTGCTTTGCACTGAAGTGCTTGATTGCAGGAGGGAAAGATAATTTTTCCTTGGTTAAGAGCTGTTGATAGGAAGGTCAGCCGATGCAGATGCAGATGTGGGTGATGGATCTCTGCGACAGTCTTCCAGGTTTTGCTGACCCCAGGGTTTCCTCTCTCCGTGTGGCACCAAGCTGTTTGTATGTGCCCTGCTTTTAAAACCTCAAGTCCCTTAGTGAGCAGTACTCAAAAAAGATCATCATTTTGGTCCTGGAAAGCCTACTTTTAAGAATCATGTTCGATGTGTATTGATTTAGACTGAAGCCACACACTGAATTCTGTTCATAAAATAGTTTTGAAAACCAATGGAATATATTTTTTAATCCTCCTTTCAATTAATCCCTCTGCTAATTAGTTTTAGCTTTAATTGATTTTGAGACCCATTTTGAGACACTTAACACTGGCAGGCAGCCACTTCCCTTTCTTCCCCTTCAGAAAACTCATCCAATTAAAAATACATTACAACGTTTTCATGTAAAGAAATTGGGGTGCCATTTTGTTTTTTAAAAGCCCATACCTTTCCCGCTATGACTATGCGACATTAAGACCAGCTTCCGAGTTTACTCCAACACAGCTGTTCGTTCTCCTGCTGGATGATGGATCAGAACCAGAACCCTGTCCTGGTTCCATCAGGCAGAATTTCTACTCTTCCAATGACGGACGCCAATGGGGTCATGTTCTAAAATCTCGCGCCGTATTTTATGGGCATTTTCACCCTCGGAAAAGGAGTATTTTTTCATTTATTCCCTTGTTACTTCTATCTTTCACTAAATACTTGCTGAAGGACACTATGACCAAGGCCCTGTCGAGGCCCGTGCTATCTAAGACAGTGGTCACCAGCCACACGTGGCTACGGGGCACCGGCGATGAGGCTGGTCCTTACCGAGATGCACCGGAAGTATAAAGCCCATCAGACTTCGAAGGCGTGGTGTGAGAAAAGAATGTAAAATACCTCGATGGTTTTGCACGATGGTCGCTAGTTGAAATAATCATAGTTTGGATATGTTGTTCAACAGAATAGGCTATTAAAATTTCCCCTCCTATTTCTTTTTACTTTCTTAATGTGGCTACTAGAAAATGTTAAACCACGTGTGCGCTTTGCCTTATATGTCTGTGGAGCAGTGCCGGTCTCCGTATTGGGGGTGTGGCAGAAAAAAAAAATCCTGTCTTCGTGCAACTTCCATTCGAATAGAGAGAATATAGACCCCCAGAACAAAAGGATTAAAATTTATAGTCTGTCATATTATGGTGAGAGCTATGGGAAAATAATAATAATAATAATAATAATAATAATAAAAAAACAGGAAAGGAGGCTAGAGTGGGAGGGGAGAGGCTTGTCATTTAAATAGGCCAGGAAAGGCCTCATCAAAAATGAGATTCTTCCTTGACTCCCTCCCCCGCCAAAAATGAGACTCTTTTAGAAGAACGGCGTTTCAAAGAGAAGGAACAGCCAGTGCTAAGTGAGACTATTTTACAAGAGGCCAATTCAGGGGAAGATAATGTTAATGGGGTCCTTGTTGATCAAGACTCTTAAGGTGACAAAAATTCCTACTAGGTTAAGGAATGAAGAGAAATTTAGCTTTAGCTCATGTGGATAGGGAGTCTGTGGGTGGAGCTGGTTTCAGGGGCTCTAAACACACACACACAGACACACACACACAGACACACACACACAGACACACATACACACACACCCCACACACACCCACACCCCCACACACCCACCATTCCCCACTCCCTCTGCTACATCCCTATTACCTGCAGCAGGCAGACCTGACATCAGTGGTAATTAAACTCTAGCTACATCAGCATCACCTGGAGGGCTTGTTCAGACCCAAGCTTCTGATTCAGCGGGTTTGGGGTAGACGCAAATTTCTTTTCTGATAAGTTCCCAAGTGTTGCTGCTGCTGGTGATGCTTGTGGTCCAGGAACCACCCTCCGAGCACCAGGTGTTAGATAATGCCCACACCACGGGAGAAATGCAGTTCGAAGAGCCACAGAGTGAGGGGAGAGGGGCAGGAGGCTGCTGGCGTCTGTTACAGCCCTCATGGTACTGTTTGGCTTTTTCAAAACTCCACGCATGTCATGTTGATTAAAAATAACAGGTGGATTTTCAAAACGGGCATGCTTGAAAAGGGCAGCGCTCATTGCGCACTGGAAGGTTTACTGGTGCGCATTTTGAGTAGTGGCAATACATCAAGCGGTCACTCTCTGAGTGGACCCTGGCTGCCCAGCGACCCGGTCGTGCCAACTTCCTGGGTGCTTCCTGTCACGAGTAGGTTCATCGCTGCCCACCTCTTTCTTCCACTGCCGACCCCATGTCTGTGCCCAAGCAGGAGAGAGAGGCACTGGTTCTAAAATGTTCTAGAAAGACACAACTGGGCGTCTGATTGCAGAGTGGACCTTCCAGAGTGATGATTAAAGGGACAGTGCTCTGGGCTGGCCCCTGCCCTGCCTTCATCCTGATGTTTTTCCTCCTCCCTCCTATGCATGGGAGAGGAAGAGCAAGGGGCGTGGAGGAGGCGTGCAGGGGATGGTCTGGGGTAGATAGATGCTCAGAGCAGTGGGCAGCTTTTTCTTTTCTGAGACTGAATTTCCTGTACTTCCTCCTGATGCAAAAAACAAAACAAAACAAAACAAAACAAAACAAAACAAAACAAACAAACAAAAATCATGGCAAATGTCCCTGAGTGGAGGGGAGACCAAGCCCTGTACTGAGAGAAGAGGGTCCTTGGGCAGAGAGTGTGGAAAGAATTCAACACACACGCCGAAGTTAGAGTCAAAAGGAAAGTTTAGTAGAAAAGAGAGAACGTTCCACAGTGTGGTCTCCTCTCAGAGGCAGAGAGCGAGAGAGACAGTGTAAGAGAGAGACAGAGTAAAGGCACTGAGAGGGACCCTGAGTGGTCAAGGAATTCAGTTTATGGATCATTCTTTAGTTCCAGTGAGTTATGGTTTAAAAGACTTTGTTAACCTCTCTCCTTTGATATGCACGTACAGTAAGGAAGGGGAAGGGTGCGGAGCTGTGAAAAGGTAAGAATATGCAGAGTGAATATGGCAGTTCCCAGCCTTAAATCCATAGGTTTCCCCCCTGGTTTTAGCCAGAGGGAACGATTCTTGATTCCTGTCTCCCCTTCACAGGTGTGGGGAATGGGCTGTGAGCAATCTCAGCAAAAATCTTCCTTTGTTCTGCGGGTGTCCCCCTGGCCTGGCTGCAGGGCTGATCAGCACACTGCAGTCTCTGATTGTGGCTTGATTAACATGTTAATTCTCTTGCCTCCTCCCTACCTTACTCCCACCATCAATCGGCAAGATGAGACCTCCAGGATAGGGCTCAGATGCCAGCGGGGTTACTTATGGTCTAAGTCTTAGATAGAGTGGTGTGATATTGTGATCTATAATAAGAAATACATATTTGCTCTTTGTCCTGTTTCTGGTACAGAGCTTCTAAAGCCCTTGGAATTTTCCGTGATGAGAGCAATAAAGGTTTTTTTTATTACGTTAATGAGGTGACTTTTGGAAGATACCTAAGTTTGGGGGCTGGCTGCCAGGAGAACCAATCTCGTGATGGGAGGGTTGAAACTTTCGGTCCCACCCTCTGACCTCCAGAGAGAGGAGAGAACCTGGAGGTTGGATCTATCCTTAATTTCAGAAATCATGCTTGTGTCATGAAGCCTCCTGTAAAACACCAAACAGACAGGGATCGAGAGCTTCCGGGTTGGCGAGCACACAGAGGTGCAGGGTGAAGGGCTCACCTGGTATAGTCACGGAGGCTCACGCCCCTTCCCAGACCTTCCTGCCCCACGCATCTCTTCCCTCTGACCGTTCCCGAGTTTATCCTTTAATAATAAACTGGTAACCTAATAAGTAAAATGTTTCTCCGAGCTCTGTGAGCCACTCTAACAAATTAATTGAATCCAATGAAGGAGTCATTGGAACCTTCCATCTATAGCCAGTCCATCAGAAGCACAGGTGACAACCTGGACTTGCAGTTGACATCTGAAGAGGGAAGAGGTACAGATTTGCAGGACTGAGCCCGTCTTCAACCTGTGGGATCTGATGCTGCTCCAGGTAGATAGTGTCAGAACTGAGTTGGATCGTAGGGCACATGCCCAGCTTGTATTGGAGAATGGCTTGATGATGTGAATTAGGTGCAGAACCCTTTATAGGGTGACCGAGTTTGCCCAGGACTGATGGATAGACAGCTCAGGACATAGGCTCTTCAGAAAGCCCCGAGCAAACCAGGGCAAGTTGGCCACCCCGTTAGATAAGATTCACCTGTGAGCTATCTATTTAACACTATAGAACAGCAAACAATTAGAACGCAAATTAATTTAACAAATATTTATTAAGCATTTACACTGTGCTTGGCACTGTCCTAAATAAATGGTGGGGGTAAGCAGTGAACAAGACACAACTGTCTGATTAAATGAAATACATATGGTATCGCCCTATCACAGAATACTACACAATCGAAAAAAAAAACAACTGCGAAGGGAGAATATTAACTTATATCAAGGATGTCTATAAGACAGGAAGTTCATCAAAATACATGGTGTGGACTTAAATTGCTTTTGTTCATCCAGCATTTCTTTCTTCTGTTGGTGACTGCCTTGAGGAAGGAGCTGTCACTTGGGTCATGTAATTGTACAGCCACCACGTAGATTGTTCTGGCTGGACATTGCACAATCCTAGACGATATGTGAATATAATCTACAGATGATTTTTATTTTCTCTTTGGTTAACTGTATCTTCAAAGTTTCTACAACGAGCACATACTACTGTAACAAGAGAAGTTAAAAATTAAAGTCTGCACATAGCTCACACCTAAACCACAAGGATTTTGAGCGAAAGCCTTATTTATAAATAAATTTGCATTTGCCTGGAGGGTTCTCTGAGTGATGTGGAGGGTACTCCAAATGGCGGTTGACAGTTGGTTGAGAATTTCAGGATTCAAATGTTGGCCATCTCATCTCTCTGCATCGAAGATAGTATCAACAAAATAATCTTAGTTGTATATGTCTCTTAAATCTATCACTGTGGTTAGAAAAAAATAAGAGGGAGAATAATCTCTATTTCCCCTTTTTCCAAATTGAGAAACTGAAAAGTAAACAGCGAAATGCCAGGCATGTTTTTGAACAACTAAAGTGCAGCAAATCAAAGAGCATGATCTCATACAATTTTCTGCAAATATTTGGAGCTTTTAGCCTAGAGACACAGAAAGCTAAAGAGTGATTAGATGATGGATTTTAAGGTCAAAGGTTTTATATGGTGGATGCAGAGGACTAACAAGAGGAAGCAGGTTTGCATTCCAAAGGTAAGAGATCAGGATGGGCCATGAGAAAGGATTTTTATTCATTTGAATAGATATTTACTGAGTGCATTTTGCACATTGAGCTTTGTGCTGTGCTATAAGGAATTCAAAAGAGAACATTAGCATGGTCCTATCACTTGAGGCAACTTTCATTGTTACTGGGGAGACAAGAGAGAAAGCACTTGCGGTACAAGTGATAAAGGATGCTGGAGAGGAGTTAGGAGTGGTCCAGGAAGGATGCATGGTGTGAGCCCCGAGCTCAGCCTTGGGGGATTGATGGGAAGGACTCAAAAAAGTCTTAGAATGGAGAGTAGGGCAGGAGTTTCAAAGTGAAGGCACAGATTCAGCCCAGAATTAGGCCACTGGTGTTTTTTAACCTGAATGACCTATCAAAATTTAAAACTTGATAAGTGATACATATTATTCAGATTTCACTTTTTTTTTTTGAAAACTGGCAAAAATTCAAAAGTCTCAGCACACATTCCCACAGGGCAAGATGGAAAAGCAGGTGTCTTTGAATTTGCCACAGTCTCCACCATTCCCAAGGTCTCCCCAGATGAGGCTGAAAGGTCGCTTGCCTTTTTCCTTCTTGCCCTGAGTCCACTTGGTTTTTTTATTTTACCTTCCAGACCCCTAGAGACATTGAGACCCCTGATTGAAAGAAACAGCCCCAGAGTGGACATTAGCAGAGAACAGTCGAGGTCAGAGAGGAGACTGATCTAAAGTCAGAACATAGCAGGAGATCAGGCCAGGCTGAAGAACATGAATCTGGTGGAGCAGATGCCTAGGGACATTGTGTGTTGTTAAATCGGGACAAGAACACTCAATGGAAGATTGACCTCCAGCCAAGGCTAAGGTGCGCTGCCCTGTGGAGGTAGCTGACCCCAGCATCCACTTTGGAGTCGGACAGAGGTAGACTCAAAGCTATGGCCACTGTTACCCGCCTTGAGAAAAGTATTTGGATCCTCTGAGTCTTCTCCAAACCTTAGCAAATGGTGATGGAAATAATGTCTAACGATATCACTGTTGAACAAAATAAGGTGTGGTAAGTGCCTGTCTTCATTATTGTCATCGTCGCCATTAGTGACATAGAATGGTCTAGATCAGTGGTCACTGGGGAGAGGATTTGATTCCCTAGGGATAAATGAGGCAACACATGGAGATAGTTGGTTGTCATACTGTGCAGTGAGAGAGGACTCAGGAAGGGAAGCTACTGGCCTCTAGTGAGTAGACGCCAGGGATGCTGCTGAACATTCTGCAGTGCACAGGACAGTACTCACGACAAAAGATGATCTGGCCCCAAGTGGGCACAGTGTGGGCAGAGAAGGCCTGATCTAGGAGCAGTGGGTACCCAGGCCCAGCCTGACAGAGCAACACAGAAAATGTGCTGAGGACACAGATTCCCAGCCCTTCCTCCCCGGACCTGGAAGCTGGCCCTGCAATTCATATTCTGGCAAAGTTCCCCAAAGTTCTGATCTTCAGCCAAGTTTGGTCATCTCCTGGCTGGTTCCATGCGCCGCTGATACCCCCCGAAACAAGTTGTCTTTTGGACATGGAGATGTGCCTCTCAGACAGCGGTGTCTGTGGTTGATTAGAAGGGACAGGTTTGATTTCATAGGTAAATAAGACCTGTTTGTAAAAGAGAAGTGTCCAAGCTGACCAGAACCTGGCCCACTGGCTGGCCCGGGCAGCGGCCTCGGTGTTCTGAAGCCTCGAAGTTCCGAGACACCTGGCAGCATTGCTGCAGGTTCCTGCCTGTTCTCACCGAATCTCTCTGGCGTGTACCTCTGACACTTCACCATTTCACCTGCAGCCAACAGGCACCGGAAGGACGGGAAAATGTCTGGCTCTCTTTGGAAATTTATGGTATTTTACTTCTAAAAAATAATAATCAGAACCAGACCTGATTATTATAAGCGAAGAGAAATGCCTGAAAGAGCTGAAGAGTGATCCCCCAAATGAGGAGTGGGCCATTTGATGACCCCCTGTGCGCCGACGGAAGCAGCCTACTTCCGAGGCCCACCCCAGCCCCCACGCGGACACCCTGTCCAGTGATTGGGTTGTATATTAAATGCCATTGTTGATCTGCCTACATTTCGTAACAACTTTTGTAACTCTTGCAGCTTTTTGAAATTAGTTGGCTAAAAGCCAATTTCAGATTGGCCTTGATCTCTCAAGGAATCATATACACCCAGGAATTCTTCCAAAGTGCCAAAAACAAAAACAAACAAACAAACAAAAACTAAACATATAAGTTATTTTCAAAGGTAATAAAATTTTTGAATACTAAATTGAACATTTAGTGAAATGGGGGTAACGAAGCATTTCATAGACACGTATGTATTTATTTATTTCTCTTTTGCCGTCATCTCTGTATGTTGAAGCCACAAGATGTTTTCAGGTCACAGACATTTTTATATGTCCCTGAAAATCTCGTGGGCCCTCAGCAGTATGCCTATGACCGCCCTGGCCGTGAAGGGAATTTTACATGTTTCTAGAAGTACCTAGTTATATGCAATCAGGCCGAGAGTTGGATCAGTAGCATTTTTCCCAGTATGGGAAGGGGAGAGTTTTGAACATTTTTTAAGTGGAAATATTAAAGCCCCGAGCTTTTATTGGTTTCAGCAAAGTGGCAGAGCATTAAAAGACTCCTTTAAGAAAGAATATAATAGGGTCTTCCGGAGTCCAGCTGGGTAAGGCCTCCTGATTCCAAATTCATTTGCTACAATAAAATCGATTACCTCTTACTCTGAGCCCTATAAAAAGCGCTAATCTAGTCCTGATTCTGCTACTAGTACGAAACCCATACTTGTGTATACTTAATGTTTTAATGCTTATAAAGCACTTTTCAGATATTATGGCCAGAAATAACTGTATTCATCTACTCATCCATTAACTCATTCAGCAACCTATTATTACATTCTTAGCACGTGAGAAAAAAGGTGAGCCAGACACACGATTCCAGGCTTCCTTAAGCTTACAAACACACTTTAATCAAATAGACAGACAATGACAATACAAGATAAGCAGTTACAGACCGATATATTAAAAAGAATAATACATGATGACTGGTTGGGGTTTATCACAGGAAGGCAGGGTTTATTTAACAAATAAAAATCAATTAGTGAAATTCATGACATTAACACATTAAAAGAAAATATAATATGATCATTTTTATTAGATGGACAAAAAGCTTTTGACAAAATTTAACAGCTATTCGTAATAAAAAAATATTTTTGCAAAACTAGGAATAGGAGGTAATTTTATCAATGTGTTAGAGCATCTGTGAAAATTTACTGGTTAATAGCATACTTATGGTTGAGAAATTGAGTATTCTCTAAGGTTGGAGACAAGTCAAGGAACATCTGCCTCATTACTAGAAGTCCTGGCTAGTGTAAGAGGGCATGAAAATAAAATAACAGCATAACAATTGGGAAGGAAGAAGTAAAGCTGTCCTCACATATGTCCTACTTTTGTATGTAGAAAAGGAATCTATCAAAAACTTCTTCTACCTAATAAGTGAACGTATTGATGTCACAGGTTAAAAATCAAAATATAAAGATCAATCAATTAAAATAACACCCAAAGACACCAAGTGCTTGGGAATCAATTTTTTAAAGATATCAAGATCTTTAAATTAAAAACTATAAAACATCGATGATAGAAATTAAAGGGCAAAATAAGTATAAAGATATACCATGTTCTGAATGGAAAAACTCAGTATCGTTGCAGTATTAATTTTCCCTAAAGTTATCCGTAAATTCCTACCCATCCTAATCGAAATCTTAGCTGGCTTTTTTTTTCTTCAGGAAATAAGTAAGATGATTCTAAAATATACTTGAAAATGCAAATGACATACAATTGCTAAAGTAATATTTAATAAAATGAGCTTAGAGGACTTACTCTCTCTGACTTCAAACCTTACTATAAAGTAACAGTAATCAAGATAGTATAACATTGTAGACAGGCCAGAGAGTCCAGAAATAAACATGCACAAGCCTGACAAGAATGCCGATATGATTTACAGGGAATGACTAGACATCACAGTGTTGGAAAAAGGAGAGACCTTCCTCCCACCACTCATAAAAATGAATTTGAGATAGGTTACAGGCCAAACATAAAATCTACAAACTAGAAAGCTTTTGGAAGGAAACACAGGGAAATGACTTCGAGTTAGGCAAGGATTTCGTGGAGAGGGCACAGAAAGCATGAAACATAAAAGAAACAATTGATAAATTAGACTCAAATTAAAATCTTTCTCTTATCAAAAGACACCCTTAAGAAAATGAAAAGACAAGCCATGAGCTCAGAGAAAATTTTCACAATACCTGTATCTGACAAAGGACTTGTATCCAGAATATGTAAGATACTTCTGTAAGTCGGTAACAAAAAGACAACTCAACAAAAAATGAGCAAAACATTTAAATAGACAGTTAATAGTTCACAGAAGAAGATATATAAATGATCAAAGGATAGGATAATGTTTTCAGCGTCAGTAGTCACCAGGAAAATTGCAAATTAAAACCAAAATTAGATATCACTATACACCTACTAGAATAACTAAAGTTCAAAAGACTGACTGCCAAATGTTGGCAGACATATGGATCAACTGGAACACCCAGGCATTGCTGGTGGGAGTATGAAATGATAGCATCGATTCCGAAAGTGGCATTTTCTTAAAATCATCTACCCTACGATCCAGGTATTTACCAAGAAGAAGTGAAAATGTCTGTATACAAGATCATTGTGCAAAAATGTTCATATCATTTTTATTCCTCATAACCCAGAACAGTCAATAACCTAGAATTTCAACAAGAGAATGGATAAATAAATTCTGTGTATTCATACAATGGGCTACTACTCAACAACCACCACCAAACAAACCACTAATATATAATGATGATGAATCTCAAAAATATTACACTGAGTGTCAAAGAAGCCAGACACGAGAGCAAAAGCTGTGCGATTCCATTTATATGAAGTTTCAGAACCAACGAAATTAAGCCATGGTGTTAAAAATCAAAAGAATGATTTCTTCGGGTCAGGGACATATTGGCTGAGTGGGACCAAGAAGAAGCTTTCTGGGGTGATATGTGTACATTTGTCAACAAAAACAACGAAATAGATATCTTAGTAAATGTACACTTAAGATCTCTGCAGTTCAGCATATGCATGTTATAGCTGGGAAATATGGTAATCACACACAGAAATAGAACATTTCAACAGGGATAACCGCTTCGAATGAGAGACCCAGTGCACTCGAAAAGGTGAAGAAAGGCTTCCTGAGGAATAGATTACTGGGCTGAGACCTTTAGGATGAGGAGAAGGAAAAGTTAAGGCAAAGAATGGCAGCGAGAGAAGGCTCTCTTGCTAGAGGGTCGGTGGCACATTTCAGAAACTGCCTAAAAGCCAGTATATTCGTTTCCTATTGTCATCTAAAAGCAAAACCACAAACAGAGGATTAAAACAACTCACACTTATCATCTCACAATTTCTGTGGGCCAGGCATCCAGACATGGCTGAGCTCTGCCTCAGGGTCTCATAGGCTGCAATCAAGGTGTTGGCCAGGGCTGGAGTCTTATCAGATCTGCTTCTAGGCTTCCGCGGTTGGAGGCAGCAATCAGTTTCTTGCATGCTGCAGGACTGATGGCCTCAGTTCCTCGATGGGATGGCCGTTGGTCCGGGGATGCCTCAGGCTCGCCACATGTCTTTCTTCACAGCAGCTCATACGAGATGGCCGCTTACGTTTTCAAAGCCAGCAAGAGATTCGCAGCAGGATAGACATTGTGATCTTCTGCAATATAATCATGGAAGTGACTTTCATCACTTTTGCCACGCTATGTTATTTGAAGCAAGTCACAGGTCCCTCTCACACTCAAGGGGAGGGGATCGCAGGAGAGGGTGAATGCCAGGACGTAGGGATCATGGGGCCACAGACTCTGGTCTGTCTGCCACCGCCAGTGAGACTAGAAGTCTAAAATGCTATGCACCTACTATGTACAAGGCCTCGTTCTAGGCTTCTGACATAGACTGTGTAACTTAAGTCCCCGTCCACTCCTTAAGATCAGAATTATCCCTGCTTCATAGACAGCTAAACTGAGCTTCTAGGAGACTAAACCATTTGCCCAAATTCCCACAGCTAGAAAATTGCAAATTCTGGATTCAAATCTAGACCCATGGGATTCCAAATCTTATTCTCTTTTACCATCTTGACAGACATTTGTTAATTTATATATATCAGTTGACCCTAGAACAATGATCAAGGGGTGTTGGGGGGGGAGCGAGGAGGGGCAGAATCCACCTATAACTTTTGACTCTACAGTCAGCCCTTGGAATACCCAGATTCAACTAACCGCGGATGGAAAACAGGACTTCGATTCTGTGGCTGGGAATCTGCAGTTGAGAATGAGAAAATACTGTTTTCCATCTGCAGTTGGTTGAATCTGCGGATATGAAACCCAGGGATAGAAGGGCCAACTGCATTTATTGGAAAAAAAAAATCTGTGTATAAGTAGAGTGGCGAGGTTCAAACCCTTGTTGTTCAGGGGTGAACTGTATGTATATTATTTGTCTTTATTTCGTTCTTTGGAGAGACTTGACGTGCCAAAGATTTGACTCCACCTCCATGGGGTCCCCCAACAGTGACCGCAGAGTGGGCCCCAGAACCCCAGGTCTCGTCTTCCAGCCCATGCTGTTTCTTCCACCATTTCTCCTCCTGTGGAGGAACAGCTGTTCTAAATAGAGACCTTCGAGAACTGGCACCCTGCTCCGGGAGCCCCTGCAGTGTCCCTCCAGGGAGCCCCGCCTGCATTTTTTAAGAAAATCCAACTCGGCACCCATAAAAGTCCTCATTATCTTGCTACAGTTGGCAGTTGGAGACTCTGAAATAGCTGAAATCTCTATTAATGGTTCCTGGCAGAGGTCCACCTTAGCCTGGTAGACGGAGAAAACCACCTGCAGAAAATCCAGGTGATGTTCAAACATCTATAGCTCCCCCTGGAGGGTGGGAGGACGTTTGTAGGCCTCACAGGTACACAGCCCCGATCAGGATCAGAGTGGGCTCCTGCCCCCCACCCTGTGGCCCTGAGTCATTTTCCCTCTCACAGTGCAAACAAGGTACTGTCGTGACTTCTGTATTTTCTCATTTGTCACACGGGAAGGATACTGGGGCAATGCACAGAATTTTGGTGTTCTGTTCCTGGATTTCTGACAGTGGATTTCTCAGTGCCATCCTAGTAAAAAATAACACATCGAAAAGTTGTCTTCCGAGTGTGTTTTTCAATTCTGTCCCCCAAGAGGGGTCAGCAAACTTTAATGGGCAGGCCAAATCCAGCCAGCAGCTGGGTTCTTCTGTGACTCTCAAGCTAAGAATATACTTACATTAAAAAAAAAAAAAAAAGTAAATAAATAAATAAATAAGTGACAGAGACCAATTATGGCCTACAAATCCTAAAATATTCACTGGTGCTTTACAAAAAAAGTTTGCTGCTTCCTGCTCTAAACAGTAATAGTGTCCTACATGAAAGTTTTTATGGTCAAATAATTTGGAGAACCACTCAATTATACACAACAAAGAGGGTTTTGGTGGTATTTTTTTTTTTTTTTATAAACACACACCTTCTCAGAACCTTCACTAATGACATTTTTTTTTTTTAATTTTAGAATATTCTTCTT
>NW_006436888.1:3292558-3319182 GCF_000325575.1 Pteropus alecto | reverse complement strand
CCCAGCAGTTTATAAGGGTTCCTTTTTCTTTGCATCTCTCTCCAACATTTGTTATTACTTGTCCTGTTGATTATAGCCATTCTAACAGGTGTGACATGGTATCTCATTGTGTTTTTGAATTACATTTTCCTAATAGCTAGCGACGTTGAGCATCTTTTCATATGTCTGTTAGCCATTTGTATGTCTTCTTGGGAGAAATGTCTGTTCAGGTCCCCTACCCATTTTTCGAATGGATCATTTGGTTTTTTTGTTGTTATTGAGTCGTATGAATTCTTTGTCTATTTTGGATATTAGGCCCTTATCGGAGGCATTGCTTGCAAATATATTTTCCCATTTGGATGGTGGTCTCTTTACCTTATTGGCAGTTATTTTTGCTGTGCAGAAGCTTCTTAGTTAGATGTAGCCCTATTCATTTATTTCTGCAACATTTTTGAATCTCAGAGGGATACAGTATGCAAGGAGCCCGCTCTTTTGCCTCCCTGCTCTTTTCTTGTGGGGTGAAGTTCAGGAACTGCTTCTATTAAGACCCTCTTCATCAGAGAGCTGTCGTTGGCAGGGCCATGGAGTTTGGCTGGACGAACGAGGTCCTGCCATCAGCACTGACCGGTTGCACAAGCCTCATGGGTTTTTTTGGCCTCTGCCACTTTAGAGCTGGAGCATGCACGGTTAAGAGAGAGAGCTCTCCAGCCTCCCTGGGTTGGAAACTTCCTTCACCTACCACCTGTGGGACATTAAGGACTGTACTTCTCCCCTGTGAGCCTAGGTTTCTTCCTCTGCAAAATGGGGGTAATTATAGCAGCTGCCTCCTAGAGTTACTGCAACAATCGCCTAAGATAATGTTTGTTAAGCTCAGGACATGGGAGAAAGCTCTGGAGAAATGCTAATGCTGACTATTGTTATTCATCTCGAAAATGGGACCAGTGATGCCTCCTTCCACAGAACTATTTATCATATTTAGCTTCATCCAAGGGATTCATAACGAGGAAACAGTATATTTTCCTAGCAGAATATCATCTATTATAAAAACGAAAACTGTTATTCTAAGAAAAAAACTTTTACTTGTTTAAAGGAAGTATATTAATCTCCGAGGGATGCTGTAATAAAGTACCACAAACTGAGTGGCTTAAAACACATTTATTCTCTCAGAGTTCTAGAGGCCGGAAGTCTGAGATTGAGGGGTCGGCAGAGAAAGCCTCTAGGGAAGGGTCCTTCTTGCCTCTGACAGCTTCTCGTGGCTCCAAGCATTCCTTGGCTTGCGGCAGCAACACTCCAACCCCTGCCTTCGTCATCATATGTTCTTCCTGAGTGTCCGTCTTCATATTGTCTTCCCCCTTCTTTCTTATAAGGACACCAGTCGTATCGCATATCAAGGTCATACCCCAGGATGACCTCGCCGGAACTAATTTCATTTGCAGTGATCCTTGTTTCCAGCTGGGTTAAAAATATAATACTTTCTAGACCAACTCCGAAAAGACTTCTTCCGATGAGACTTCCGAAGCGACTGGTCTAGCAGTTAGATCGTAAAGTGTGGATTTTCCTCTTACCGTGTGTTGCTAATAATAATCAATAAAAAGTTTGCGTTGCTTAGCAGATCTTTCTGCCGAGATAAATTTCCCTACCTGGAGGCCACAGTTATTATTGTTAGTTCATAAGCAAGTTGCAGCTTAAAATGTAAATTGCTTGGAAACCAACCAATCCTGGTGACATAATAATAAAAAGGAAAATTGATGGCTCCAGAAATACACATCTGTTTGTTAAAACTGTCTGCCGGTCCACTGCAGCTGTTCCCATTTAAAACTAAAAGTCTAAACATAATCCTTTACAGTGGAAAGTTGGTAGAAAACATATTCATAAAAGTCTGTGGAAACGGTTTAGCAATTAAGTATGGTTTATTTGGTATATGACTCTTATGGAGCCCTCTGGATATACAAATGGAAAAAAAATGCTGTGACTACATCTCCATCGAAGCTTTTGGCCATCCAGTGTCTCTGGTTCAGATCTTGCTGAGACAGTGCAGGAGGTGGCAAGTCCCTGGGCAATTCAATGGTCAGTCCTTCCTTTGTATTATCAGAAACTTGCAAGATTTCTCAAGATAAGCGCCATAGCTATATTGACAGTGATCTAGCCTACTGGTCACACATGTCACGTCTCTTAGGGCAGCGGAGCTAGAGAATCTGGGCTGATGCAGTAACAAAGTCAGTATCACTCCCCACTGATATTCTTGGCTTCCGTGCAAACCAAGCAAAAGCTGAACCTTCACTGGCTTAGTGGAAATCACTGGTGTCCAATTGCGTCATGTGACTTAGGGGCAGTCCCAGGGACACTCCGCCCCCGTGTATGAACACACAGCTGTGCCTGCATTTCTTCCACTCTCGGTGGGCGTCCTACCTGCGTGCTGCCTCTTCTCTCCATTTCATAGAGATGCTCTGGTTTGCTTGTACCTGCACCTTGATCCTGTTGTATCTTCCAAAATGAACCAGGCCAGTGAAGTGTGAGAGGCCCGAAAGGAGAAAGGATGGGTAGCGAGAGCTTGGACTGTGACCTACGTTCAGATTTTTGTTCTGCTCTGAGCCTCAGTCACTTGCGAAAGCGAGGTTCGCTGTCAGGTGTACCCGAGTGACTGACTTTATCTGTACAGGCCGATACAGCATATACTAATGTCCAGTGTGAGACCTCAAACACAGGGACATTCAATATATGATTGTTGAGTGCTGGGAGGGTACAGTGCAAAGAAGGAAGACAGGGACAGGGACAAACTTGACATCTTCTCAGCCACCATGTCGGACCTCTACATGGCTCTGGAAAGCAATATTGTCTTTAGAAAGCTGCTGTGACCCCAGCGAAAATCTGTTTACCGATAGAGTTTCTTGGAAGGCTGGAATTTAGCTTCTTGGCATCCTCCCGTGGAAAGCAGCTGTTTGCCAAGAAGCACAAAATCATATTTTGCCGTCAGAGTGATTACGAATGATCCATTCGGCCCTCCCATGATGTGGCTGGTCATGGTTCTCTGACAGTTTTACCAACCACGGAATTGACCTTCACAATTTCTATCATAACTGGACCCTCGTAACCACCTCCAGGGCCTGGAAAACCGGCTGTGTTGATAGTTCAGAAATAGACTTGATGATCCGGGTAATTCGCATAGGTGAGTATTACCTCTGACGTGTACTCCCTGCCAGGTCTCCCCCTCAATCCTATTTCAACCGTAGCCACTGGTGGTTCAGTGGTAGAATTCTCACCTGCCAATGCTACTTCAGGCTGTTCTTCACCTGGACTATACAGCCAAACAAAAGACAGATAAGACATTGCTTTAATTTTTAACAAGTGGATTTTCATTGTGTCGAAAGCAGCTCATTAAATTCATGTCTCCTTTACCTGCTGGAGAATTTATTGCCAAAAAAAAAAAAAAAAAAAAAAAAAAAAAAAAAAAAAAAAAAAAAAAAAAAAAAGACATGGTCAAGTGGAGAATTACTTTTTTGTTGTTTTTTGTTGTTTTTTGTTTTTTTTTAATTCTCTCTCTCTCCAAACGCAGTAATAACAGTGCCTGTGCTGGGCAGGTCCGGTTCCAGGCCTGATCTTTCTGAGCTCACCTTCCTTTGGACCATGTTTCAGACAAACAGTGGCGAATATGGAGCTCCGGGCTTCCTGGGAGTTGAGTAAATAGTGTTGACTTTCGTTAGCTCCCACGCAACTGCTGGAGCTGGAAGGTGTCTTATACCATGATGTGTTTCTGCAGCACGGCCCCGGGAGAGAGTCAGACTGCAGGCGCGTTTCTAAACACGAAATAAGCCATCCTCCATCTGAACAGTGCCTCGGAGAAGGAAGGTTCTTAATTGTGTGCGTGCGATGGCAAAGCAGTTGCAGCTGTCTAGGTGGCAGAACTGTCAGAAATGTGCTGCTCCTCACTCAACGCCGGGTCATTAACTTCAACACTATCCAAGGGCGTTCACGATGGTGTTTACCCTTAAAGGATGTGCACGAACCGAGTGTTAAAACACGGGCGTTGCAGTGGGTGACACTTGGGTAGCTGAATCTATTCGGCTTCAAAGAAGGAACCTTGGAACCATGCTCGCCAAGATTTGTGCAGTGGCTCCTCTGTCCGGAGAGTGGGGAGAGAGAAGGGAGGTGTTTAGAAAGCAGGAAGGAAAGACGGTGAAGGCCTCCAAGCCTGTGAGGGCTTCTGAACTAGGAGTCGCCCGTTCGAGACAGCATCATTCAGTAGACACGGCGCGTCTCCTGCGGAAGGTGTTTCATACGGAAGCGAAGCCGAGCACGGGTCCCCAGGGAATCAATTACAGGAATCAGTCTGACATCACACACCTGTTGGAGAATCTGAGCCTCTCTGCTTTGAGATTCTGATTCAGCTAAAAACTCCGAAGTCAGAAGCAAACCATCGTTAAGGTCCTTTGTGTTTTCATTATGGTGCAGGGTCAAAGTCACTATCAACGTAATAAGTTAGGGACTACACGCTGGGATCACAGCTGAAGGACTGTTCTTTGTGTTTTAGGTGCTCTCTCAACCTCCCAACCTCCCAACCACCCCCTCCAAGTGCATGAAAGGCCTTTTTACCCCTCATTATCAGGTATGACATGATTGGGCTAAAAGACAAATACTAAAAATGCTAGATGAAATGGTTCTGCACAGAGCATTTTCCCACCCTGAGAAACTAGATATCGGTGCTTGAGAGAGAGTGGAGTTGGGGGCTAGGGGGAGGTGGAGGGAGGAGAGGGGCCCACCTGGGCTAGTGAAAGAGAGGAAGGAATAAGGACCATTGGTCCTGAGCAGGCTGAAGGGGAAGGTCAAGGACCTATCTTCCTTCAGGAGTTCCAGGCGCTGCATGGAAGCAGATGGGGGCTGCTAAGCTCTTGCTCAGTGAGTGTGACCTTCCATCCAGCCTCGGTTCTCCTTTCTCCACCCGCCATGGCCTCCCTGCCATGGAAGACAAAGGGTACTACAGTCCCAGACAGGGCAGGGACTGAGCCATCTTGTAGAGAGGTGGTGGCATATTCGAAAAGCCAAGATGGATGTGGACCGGATTACTGTCCCTCGGAGTGGTGGACCCATTGTTTCTTTTACACCTGTGTCCTCCCCTCTACCTACCGGGCTGCAAAACCCAGGACTCCCAGGACCTTGAGTCCCTGAAATTCCTTTTGGGAGCCATGAAGTTAGTTCATATCTTCACTAGGATGTTACGGGTAGCTTTTGACCAGGGGGTGGGTGATAAGCTCATTACTCAAGAAACAAACTGGAGCTTTTAGCATAGTAGTTCTCAAACTTGAGTGACATCAGAATTTCCTGTAGGGCTATTGAAACACTGATGGCTGGGCCCTACTCTCAGACCTTCTGAATCAGTAGGTCTGAGTTGGGCCAGATAATGTACACTTGGAACAAGTTCTCTGGTGATGCTGATGCTGCCAGATCTGGGACCTCACGTTAAGAGCAATTGCTCTATTAGGCCTCTAACGGAAGTCAAATAAAAAGCTCTTAGGCTCTGAGTTCTTCGCTGTGACGTGGAGACGTTAACTGCCTGCTTGATCCCATCTTGCAAAAGTATCTCATACAATAGAGAGTAAGCTTGTAGGGACCAAGGATAGGGCCACCCACGCAGCTGAGACAGAGTCTTAAAATTATGCGTGTGTGAGGAATTATGCCTGTGGAATGTCTGGCAGGAGATTATCAAGAGCCAAATTAGAGAAGCATGGTCTCAGGGCTCCCCAAGGAGCACCCCAGTCCCTTTGAGAGTCTGAGAGTTCAAAGAAAAGAGTTTCTTGATGTATGTTTTGCAGACACTGATAAAAACGCCCCATAAAGAATAAGCCAAGGAGGGGAGAGCACGCCTCTCTGGTTCTGTTCATCTCATCAGCATTAATAGATATTTATTGGCCTCCAACATGTTTGGGGAGCTCGGAAGCAGAACCAAACATCCAAGAGACACGGACCTTAGCCTCTAAAGAGACCACATTCTAAAGAGAAAACCAAGAAACAGGAGAATTATCTCTGAGAGGCAAGGTGGATGTGCTTCCCATGAAAGATGCGGTTGGCTTTTCACAATGGAAATGAACACACAAATTAATGCTTTTGTAAACTGAGTGAGATTTCAAATGCACGAGAGGAGCCAGCTGTGTAATGGAACCTGGCAGAGAATCTTGAAAAAAGAAGAATCGCTTACTAATGTGAATAACTGTCCCTCTCATTTTGTGACCTTATTAGCTTCGATCTGTCATTTCAGCAGAGCTGAATGGTCTGAAATGCAAGTAAGAGGAATTCTCCTGCGTTCTTACTTTGGGAAAAGCAATTGACAATTTAGTATCAGAGATTCATTGTTAAATGTCTATTGTGTATTTTATTGGGTCAGCTCGGGCCATCTCCATGATGCCTTATCGTTGTCGGGTTGCTGAATTATTTTGCTATACCAGCAACACGAGGTCAATAAAAGAATGAAAATGTTTCTATAGTCACCAAGGAACGATGACTTGTGTTGAGTATATTTTCTTAGACTTCGAGTTTTTGGAAATGGGTAATTGAGATATGGTCACACGGTCACTATGAGTCAGGGTTTCTCACCCTCAGTGCTGTTGGTATATTGGGTCAGATCATTCTGTGTTGCGGGGCCATCCCATGCCCTGTGGGATGTTGAGTAGCCTCCCTGGACTCTGGATACTGGATGCCAGCGGCACCTGGCCAGTTGTGACAACCAAAAAATGTCCCTACACATTGTCACATGTTCCCTGGGGGAGAAGGGGAGGCAAAATGGCCCCCAGTCAAAATGGCCACCATTGATCTAAGATAATATGGATATTCTCATAGTCAGCACCCTCTATCCTCAGACAATTCTGTATTGAGTTTTCTCAAAGCAAGGCACACATCTTCTTGAGTGGAGTCCCACCCTGCGGTTCATTCAACAATGACAGAATTGCTTGGTTTGGGAGCCTCTATTGCAGCTCCAGGTTAGCAGTTTCCAGGCTTTTTTGGCAAGACAACCCCTAATTTCAATGCCCTTTGCTAGAAGGCAGTTGCACTTTAATGTCTGTTCATTGAAAAAGTTGATAATAATGAAAACGTTTTTATGAATTCAGCAATACTTTCAATTTGTTTTTTCTTAGTCACAGTGATGTTACATGTGCTTTAAAAAGAATGCAGGAGGTTAAATACAAAAGTAGGGGAAATCAGAGAGGCAGTCCCCTGGGAAGACCCCAGGTGTGTTGGCAACTTACACACCTTCTCGCTGTCAGTCTGTCCCACACAGCAGCCTCTCCCCAGCGCTGGAGTAAATGGTTCTTTTGCAACTGAATCCAGGATAAAGTAAATGGCTTATATTTACGGTAATGTGGTAGGAAAACTATCTTAAGCACTGGGATCATGTACTTCCCATGGTGAGATGTTCACACTGATGAGACAGCCTAGGAACTGAGACCCACTGAGGACTCATCTGTTGGCACTTTGATCTCATATTCACCAGAAGGAATAAGGTCACTTCCTGGAATGACATGTTGAGCTAAATCTGTACATGAGCAACTCAATACAAAGATAGTCCTTGGGGTCCGTATGGGAGCAAGACTCCCTTGCAAATACTCCCAGGGACCCCACCCAGGCGTGACTGTAAGTCATTACTTGACACACAGATGAGAGTGTTGCAGACAATAGAAAGGAGGTAATCATTTTAGAATATGTAATGATATCAAATCAGTATGTCCTGCACCTTAAATCTACACAATGCTATATGTCAATTGCATCTCAATAAAGCTGGGAAAATTTTTTAAATAAGTTAAGGGGGATAAAAGAAGTGTGCCCAGACTTAGCACCCCAATATAGTGAGTGGATGAGAACACAGAGTGGCTCCCTGTTCCTTGAGGAAGATCTACCATCTTGACACGTCATCAGGAGTGTGCATTTAGCACCCGAATGTGCCTTGCCCAGTACGTGCAGGGTACATGAAAAGAACACAGTTCTTTAATCGGAAATAAAATCTAAAGCAGTATGAGCATCACTCAGCCCTGTGTCCTAACTGCATAAGACTGGGCAAATCACGGGCACAGTCTGAGCCATGTGGAATGGTTGGTTAGATGAGATGACCCGAATGAGAGGCATAGTAAGTGCCCAGTAAGTGGTGGCCAGAGTATTTGTCATTAGATTCTGGGCGTAAAATAGCAGCAGAGCAGCAACGACAAACCAAGAAGCATTAGGCAAAATGAAATTGTTTTGGCCGTGTACATTTCCATTTGCAGAGCAAGTAATCAGGTGATGTCCTATGAGTCTATTGGTGCCAAGTAGCAAATGGGATTCGTTTAGTATCAGGATCTTTCCTATCAGCCAGACATGTATGTGTTTTTTTTTTATGTTGGAAAGAAATATCGTCTTGCATAACAATTCAAGAAAGGTAGCTACTTACCCATTCTCCCTTTCTTGTTATTTCTGAGTGAAAGCTCATAGGAATGAGAGTATTTTGTAGCAGTGTTTAAATAAATGACACTTTAAGATATCTAGCTGCTCAATATAATATAGACTTTTTAAAATAGCATGGGGGTGGGAATCAACCCACCATCAAGATCTTTTTAACCAGTAACTGGTTTCCTATCCATCAGTCAGCTGTTTCATAAGCTGCTGTCTGTTTCACAGATGACAAATGTAAAGGAGCCTTGTAGGAACCGGAGTGGGCAGGTGCAAGGGGCCACCACATCAGTGAAATGACCGTGCATTATGAGAGCTATCAGCCCCACTCCCCTTTAGCTCAAGGAAGATGCTCTCCATGGCAACAATGACAGGAAATGTAAGAAATAGCAATTCCACCAAGCTCTACCTGCTACCACTTTCAATGATCCCGACTCCCTGAACTCCATTTTCACAATGGGACAGGTCACTGGCAGCGGTCGGAGCTGCCCACGTAACTGACATAACAGCGAGCCCGAGTCATTAGCCGGCTTTCCTGCCTGGGCAGCAGAACTGAAGTTTCAAAACTTCATGTCTGTTAGGGGCAGATGAGTAACTTCCTTTGAGGGGCGGGGAAGTAACTGCTAACTCCACGGCCAAAGGTTAGGTCCCAGGAACAGAGTGACAGCTTGCTTGTTTGTTTCAAGTCAGGGTTTCTCAAACTCAGTGCTATTGGCATCGGGGGCTGGATCATTCTTTGTCGTGGGAACTGTCCTGTGCATTGTAGGATGTTAAGCAGAGAAGACAAGAAATCACAAAGAGCAAAACAATTGTTTCTTGGTCAAAAACGTTAGAGGGAGAAAGCGAGGGTATATAAGGTAGAAATAAACATATATATAGTACATCCAGTAATAACTGCCATCTTTTTTGAGTAGCTGTGATGCCTCTAATAGAGAGAGATTGAAGGGTACCTTACCTTAACTATTGGAAGTGGTGTTTTTATCCCTTATATAGCTGGATTTGGTTTGTATTTGACTAGTCTGTCTTCAGGTGTTTAGCGAAGGCCTACTCCATGCCAGGCTTTGTGCAGGTGCTGGTGACACAGCCTCCAAGACTGGCAGGGTCTCTGGCCTGACAGAGCTTCAATCCAGCCTCTAGTTTCCCATCCCAGCCACTACTGACGTTAGTTGCCAGGTGACTCTGTTATTCTGGGCATTGTAGTATGATTAGCAGCATCCCTGGTCTCTGCCCATTAGGTACCAGCAGCAAGGTACCTCCCTCCCAACTGTGATAAGCAATAATGTCTCCAGACATTGATAAATGTCACCTGGGGGGCAAAATTGCCCTGGCTGAGAACCCCTGGTCTAGCCCAGGTGAATCAGGATGCTATCTTTTTGGAATTCCCTAGGGGATGCAAATGGGGACGAGGCAGAGTACGGCCACTCCAGGCTACAGAATAAGTTAGTCGCTGGGCTTCAAGTAGATGGGAGGATGTTATTTACCCTTGATTTCTTTCTGCTCTAGGGCTGTGTTTCCACATGTGCAGCAGGCGATAATACACACATGGTCAAGGGCAGGTAGAAGAGAGCATCCTGCAGTCCCTCAGGTTCTCTTGCACTGCTGGAGAATGAGTCCAAACTCAAATATTGTTTTCTATAAGGTTCTGTCACAGCTGCTGTGAGTTCTCTTCTTGCAGGCATTCGTCAAGGCCAAATCAAATGGCTAACCTTCACATGCAGGCCACAGGACTTGGCAGAGCCCCAAATAGGCACTTTCTCAAACTTCTTTGCCCAAGGAACCCTTTCGTTTGGCACTTCTTATTGGTCTATTCCAGAAGTTTGAGAACCCTGAGATAACAGCGGCAAAGCGCTTAAGTACCTGGCTCAAAGTAGATGGGCGCAAAACGGTAGATGTTGCTGTGTTGTTATCATTATAATAGTTATATCAATAGGTAACAAGAATAAATGTATATAAGTAAAAATACAAGGTCATAAACTCTTGCGGCCATACTTTAGCTTTAGAGAAGTCGCATGGTGCCAAGGATCCTCCCTGTGCCGTCAGGACTAGGAAAGTAAACGATCTTTTGAATATCAAGAAACTGCAGGCTTTGCGGTGTATCGGTTCATAGTGAAATGCACTCTCGCAAAGAGTTTGCCGTAACTGGTGTCCAGCCATTCCGTGCTCGTCCCAGGGGACACGTTTGCAGGAGTCACTTACAGTGCCCTCCTCAGTCCCTGAGATCTAGCGATGACTGACCTTTCCCCGAAGGCCGTTGTGATCGTTGGCGGAATTCCTGTTTATAACAGGCGTGGAAGGCCATGCCTACAAACTCCTCCTGTGGAGGAACGGTTAGAAAATAAAAGTTAAGAAGCCTTTTAAATTAATTTTAATGGTACCAGGAGAATTAGAGGTTTGCTGTAAGGATCTGGTGATCAAAGGCAGGTCGTCCCAACTGGCACGTACCTGACGCTGCTTCAGGCTTTTGATGTCCTCCTGTCTCCTGCCACCAGATCAAGGAAGCCCTCCCCCACCCACACCCCTGCCACCCAGCAGTCCAGTGTGTGCTCGATAAGCCCGTCAACATTCATGACGCTGATTCTCCTGTTTCCTTAGTGTGTTCACAAGACAGGGAGCTGACGAGGGGTTAAAAATGGCAAATGCGCTTATGTCCGGGAGGAAGACGACAGCCTGGGACCCTGGGACCCTCTCGCCATCTCTGCCATTTCAGCAGACCAATTGATTTCCAATAGTCTCCCAGCCAGACTACTTCAAGGTTCTCGGTAAATAGATAACGAGGGAGCCTGGGATGAAGTGGGGTGGGAGGTCACCTGTCCAGTGATTCCAGGGACAAGGGAAGGGCTTGTTGAAATCTGCACAATATTATGTAATAGTATATGTGGGTATGCGGTTGACACCTTTCCTACTTTTCTATCTGGAGCCTTATATACCTGATCACAGGTAATCATCATTAAACTCCCTGGAGAAAGGGTGGAAGGTAGTTTGTATGAGGCCCATGTAAACCCAGAGGTTAAGTAGCTTGCCTAAGACCTTAACACTCTTCGCCACTAAGAGATATTGTTTTCCTCTACTAAAAAAAGGGGGGTGGAGAATCCAGTACTTACTACTCGCTGTTGCCGGCTCATAAGAGCTCTGTGAGGTAGACAGGAAGTGTTCCTGTTATAGTTATGGGGATGGCAATGGATACATTTGACTCATATGACCAAGGTCACCAGCTGGTGAGTGACAGAACGAGGATATGACCCAGGTCTATGGACACGACCCCCTCCTCGGTCCAGGGCACTCTGGGCTTCCAGGATGGGTTAAGTCCTAGATTGTGAGCTTTTTGGTGTCAGCATGTCTCCCCAGAACCTCGCACAGGGCCTGGTACAGAACAGGCACTAATTAGGGCTGAAGGAGAGGAGGAGGGAGAGGAGGGGAGGGGAGGAGCTGGAGGCCTGAAGAGAGGGGGCGAGGCGGGGAAGGAGAAGGAAGAAGGGAGGTAGGGAGGGGAAAGGAAGGGAAGGAAGTCCTTCCGTTTTCGATGCATCTGCTCATCCCAGCAAATGGAATAAGAAGTCTGTGTCGATGTCGTTACTATTTACTGTCATTCTGTTAACGTATTGGCCACACCACTGCGTCCTCCACTAACGCCACTTTTTTTAACCACTTGGAATAGGCGGGGTCCAGGCGCAAACAGATGGCTCAGTCAGATAGGGTAATTGAGGAGCGTTTAATTAACATCTATTGACAAAGCTATGGGCAGTAAGAGCTGGAGAAGCACCCTTGGCCCAGTAGGGGCCTTTACGGCCTCTAAGCCCAAAGGTAGGTGGGGGGGTTCCCCGAACCCAGAAAAGGAGCTATGTGGGGACTGGTGGGAGCCTCGGCCCCTGGGGGAGAGATGCAGCAAAGGCAGCAAAGGGGACTAACTTACCCGAACTCCTTCCCTACCACCTTTTCATCCCCCGCCAGCCCCTCCCCCACAGCCCTTGTGCACAGCCAAGCCCAGGAGGAAGCTGGAAAGCAAGGGCTTCCTTGATCCGAAACATCAGCCTCCAGGGGGTAGATGGAGAGTGGATCTGAGGGGCGACCCAATGTCCCACAGAGAAGAGGGATAAGTAAGCTATCCAACAACCCGAACAGCAGGGGGCGCCAAACCGAGCTGGGCACTGACAGTCAGTGGTGCCAGCCATGACGTGTCTTTGTCAGACTTGAGTCTTCCACGGGTGTGCACTGAAGATGGGTCCTCGGGAAAGGTACGCTCCTGCCTCCAGGGAATTTATGCGGATGTGCACACAGCTATCCTACTCTGTCCGCACCCATAGGAACCACTGTGACATTAGCTGTGGTTCAGACGGGGAAGAGCCAACAACCCCTGCCAGACACAGGCCGTGAGCCAGGGGCTCAGCCAGATGGGCTCAACAACAGAATGGTGAAATATCCTCTACTCAAGGCCAATGTCTAACACCTTTTCAAACTTGTGAAAGTTCTACAGCTTTGGAGAGACCCTCGCATCAGACTTATGCTCTTAACACGTGATAAATTCCCAAACTATTTTGACAGATGAAATTGCAGATAATTAGCCTGGCTCTGCAAACTTGAAATTACTGGGGATGATTTCTTTGGCTGTGTACTTGAGTTTCTGGAAGATCATCTAAAACGGATGTCCTCATCTTACCCCAACAACACGTCGTTATAAGTACAGAGGGAAACGCTGGGTCAGTCACAAACATCTTTGATAAATGCAGGGGAATGTGCCACTCAATTAGACCCTCATAGACTGGATCTGTTTATAGAGTAAGATTAAAAAAGTGCTATCACCTGAATGCCTTTTCGCTAACGTCAGCCGTCTTTTTAGACAGGTTCCGTTTTCTCTGCTCTATGAGTCTTTTTTATTTAGAACAAGATTGGCATCTAGAGTCAAGTAAGATATAGAGAACATTTGTGTCTCCATCTCTGTTCCTACATGCTCCTCCTCCAGGAATCTCAGTGACTGGATTTTGAAGGTTTACTTCTCCCCTTTTTCTAGAGCTTAGAGGCAGAGCACCTCTGTAAGGATTGATCGCATTAGTGGCCCCCTTAATTTCTCCCGGTATTCATACCCTTTCTCACGTGACTTTCTGGGAGGCCCCCAGGAAGGCGAATGGAGTATAATTGCCCTCCCCACGTTTGCTTGGGCTGCTACAACAAAATACCATAGACTGCGGGGCTTAAACAGTAGACATTTATTCCTCACAGTTCTGGAGGTTGGTAGTCTGAGATCAGGGTGCCAGATGGTTGGGTTCAGGTGAGCCCTCTTTTCTTGATTTGCAGCTGGCATCCTTCTTACTTGTGTGCACACAAGATAGAGAGAACTCTTCCTCTTATAAGGATGCTAATCCCATCACAGAGCCTCACCCTATGGACCTCATCTAAACTGAATTTGGGGGAGGGGGCACACACGGTCACTCCGTAACGTCGTGTGACACACTTTGACCAATAGAATAAGGCAGAAGTAACAATGTGCTGATTCTGAGACAAGGCTTCCAGAGGGCTTGTGTGATTCCCTTTGTTCTCTTGAAGGGGGATGAGAGGGGGATTAGGGGCGTATAGAGCTAAGCTGGAAGGGGATGAGAGGCGTATAGAGCTCAGCTGCCCCAGGTACGGTGGCCCACCCATTTCCAGCCAAAACAAAACTCCCAGTGGACCCGTAGCTGCTCAAGCGAGCCTCGCCAAGATCAAGAGCCCAGCATCCACCGCTGGCCACTAGCCTACCTCCAACGGCGTGAGTTATAGTCATAAAAGGTTGTGCTTTTATGTTGCTGAGTTTGGGGGTGGCTTGTTTCGTTGACATTATTAGTGACACTCTTCCTAGAAACGACCTTAGTGTAGTGTTTAAAAGCAGGGAGGAGATCTAGATTCTCGAATTTTAACCCCGCCTCTGTCACTTATATTTCTGCAACTTTAGGCAAGATGCCTCGCTTTTCTCCTCTGTACAATAGATATAATAACAGTGTCGCAGACGGCAATTATGAGCACGAAATGGGATAATGCATGTGAAGGACTTCAAATGGTGTGGGGTGCAGAGCAAGCGCAAGGCGAGTTCCCTGTTCTCCCTTTTAGAGGACTTGGAAAGAGCAGGCTGGAGGCAAGTCGGTTGATACTCAGGTAGCCTTAGCTCGACTGTTAAATAAAGGGCTTTGATCTCCCGTCTTCGCATAAGATGAGCTCACTTTTCCCAAAATAGGCGATGTAATCAAGACTGCTTTAGGATTCTCTGAGATGACTGTTTTTTATCTTCTCTGAGAAACAGGCATTAGCGTTTTGATGGCATTATTCCTTTTCCCCACGTAGAAGTGATGGGAGAGAGGAGCCATCAGCCTCCCTCCCCATATCCAGGCACTTAGTGTTCTTATAGTTTTGCTACCAGATTACCCAGGAATTTCACGTCTCCCAAAGTCTCAGGGCTGCCACCGTGGGTGCTCTGACTTCCCCTCTGCCGCTCCCCACTCAGGGCACTTGCTTCCCCTGGACCAGGATTTTTATACAGCAGGTAATTTGTTAACAAGTAACCCTTCTTGAGTAACATATTTGCTGCTTCCCAATATGTTTTGAAATAGCATCTTATCATGGAAAAGTGAATTTAAGGATGGGAAATGCAAACATGTTAATGGTCATCGTTAAGGACAACTGGAGGGCACGTAGACATTCAGGACTTTTTCAACGGCCTGCAGGTGCCCTCCCATTAAAAGCAGTCCTGGGCAGTGAAACAAGCTCATGAGTCCCGAGTGGGAAGCTTTGAGCCCAGTCACACGACCCTCTCGAAGCCCTCTGTCCTGAGATTAATAGCTGGAGACAGTCACAATGATAACGGGCACAACCTGGTACCCCCGATTTTCCCACCACAGAACTGTTGTACATGGTGCTCCCTCATCAGTACTGATCCCTCTTCCCCCGCCCTCTGCTCTGCAAGCATAAACCTGACCTACGCTTCAAGGCTACCCTGTTGCATGTCGCCTCTCCCAGGAAGGCTGCCCTGAGGCTCTAGCTGTCACTTACCTCTTCCTCCTCTGGCTTTCTCCTAGCCCTTTACAAATGAACCTCTCCAGTCCCCTAGGGGGCTGTGAGCTTCTGGGAGACAACAGCCAACTCAGGTTCACCTCTTCATTTCTCACATGACTCAGCAGACTTTGAATCGAGCTCTCAGTAAATAACTGTTGAATTAAAAATAAAAAAGAATGAGTGATTTCACAGTCATTTCATCCACTTGAGAGAGGGTACCCTCACTCCTTCCCAAATATGGATCGTCCCCAAACCCAGATCTCTGATAAGCTCTCGTGGCTTCTGGATAAACTGAATCACTTCTGCTATCTTCCTTGGGGGACCTGGGACAAGTACAATGTGTTTGGGGAGCTCCTTTCGCTCACATGTCTATCTTTGATGTCAGCTGAGACAGTATTTGTCCTAAGAAAATCACACAGGAAGAAATATCAGCATATTTAAGAGTAACGTGAAAATAACTTGGCCAAGAGAAGTCATATTGTCAGTAAATCTAAAGCTTGTCCAGCCAGACTCTCAGAGCCGTGCCCCTTGCATTTTACGCTCTCATAAATCATAGTCATATGGCCACACAGACACTTTAAAATCGTCTTATCCAGTCCACCCATTAAAATATGCATTTCTTGGCAGGCGCCTTTTTTCACAGTCCATGCCTTGTTCAGATGGGTATGGCCCAAGGACACAGGACCAGTAGTGGGTCTGGGACTGCAACCCAGCTCTCCAGCTCCTTAGCGAGAATTCACTCACTGCCCCATGCTGGGCTGGATGGTGAGGGAGGCATGGATTACCATCTTCAAGCCAAGCCGTTGACTACAGCAGACACTGTAATTACTTGTGTACACAGTAATAAGCCTCTGTGATAGGTGTGTGATGCAGAAGCTTTCTTCGGCCCATTAATCCTCAGCAAATGTTGTTGCCTACCTGCACTCTCCCGGGCCCGGGCTCTGCTGCACTGTCCGTCACTTTGGAACCTAAGTAATGGCATCTCTTGCATAAGAGCAAGTCCAGATCACAAGAATCAGCATTGAAAACTGATTAAAAGTAAACCCATTTTTCTCATGCTATTCCTATCTGCCTGGTGTGTGTGTGTGTGTGTGTGTGTGTGTGTGTGTGTGTGTGTGTGTGTGAGAGAGAGAGAGAGAGGGAGAGGGGGGGAGAGAGAGAGGGAGAGGTGTGGTAAGAAAGAGCAATGTTATATACATATTCATTTCACTGATGTTCACTCACCATTTAACAGAAGGGCCTCATGGTAGACACTTTGGGAAGGCTGGGGTCACGTCCAAAAAATGAAGCGTAAATGCTGCAAGCGTAGTGTGAACAAATTGGTGTGAAGCTGTCAAGGCGAGAGAGCAAGGGCCATGGGTTTGTGAAGAGGATAAGAGGGTGAACAGAGAGGAATCCAATAAGGCTTCACAGAAGCGATTGCGTTGAAATGAGACCTGGAAAGTGGAGACATTTTTCAAATCGGAATTTCGAGTGGAGAGGATAACTCAAGCCCAGAAGATGTTAAAGGTGAGTTTTAACAGCGCTTGAAAAAGCCAATAATCCCTTTCTTATCCACATTGTTTAGATGAAGCACGAAAGAGTGAAGAAGACCAATTTTATGAAGCTTCCAGTGTAAGAACCTATAGTTATAAGTCAATCTCACTTACAGAATACAGATGAGAAAATCCCAAATATAAGGTATCAGCAAATTGAATCAAGAAGATTATTAAAATAAATACATTGTGACTAATGAGCTTTAGCCTAGGAATGCATGAAAGGTATGAAGTTTTCAAATCTGTCAGTGTAACTCAGCACATTAACTGATTAAGGGGAAACGGTAGCATGATTAATTCAGTAGATGTGGGATAAGTGATCGATACATTCAACACTGATTCGTGGTTTAAAAACAAATCAGAAGTCTCTTACCAAACTGAAAATAGATGAAAATTTCCTTCGCCTGATAAAATAACTGCCAAAACACCTTATTTTTGATGGTGAGTTGTAGAAGCATTTCCAGTAAAACTCAGAACAAGGCAAGGACGCCTGCTTTCACATCTGTTGTTCAGCACGATATCTGAATTCTTTGCCAATGCAATACAATAAGAAAAAAAGAAGGAAAATAGACATTCGAATTGGAGAGGCGAACAATGTTTTCATTATTTGCAAAGTGATTACTGTCTGTGTAGAAAACCTAAGAAGATCTACACATAAAATTTTAGAGCTAAAAAGAGAATTCTAAAGGATGGTTGGAAACAATGTCCATATTTGAAAAAAAAATAGCTTTACTATAAATCATAAAATACATTAGAAAATATAATAGAAAAAAGAGGCTCTTCACAAAAGCATCAAATTTATGTGAGAATAGTAATTGCTGACACTAATTGAGTTCTCACCGGTGTTCTAAACACTTATACCTTCTGCCTTATTTAGTTGTCATAGCAAGCTGTGACCTGTGAACAAATCTAACAAAAGCATTACAAGAACTTTATGGACGAAGCTACATAATGTTATTGCAATGCATAAGGGACTCAAATAAATAGACACCTATACCATATTGTGTGATGAGAAGACTTAACGGATGAATGTCATTGATCTCATTACTTCCTAAATTAATTCACAAACTCGTTATAGTTCAAAGTCCTAAAAGGATCTTTTCTTGGAACAAAACTGGGAAAACTGATTCTAAAATTCATAAAAAGAGTAAACATCTAAGAACAGCCCAAAAATTTCTGAAGAACAACAAAAAGAAAGCACCTGCTCTACCACTTATCAAGATTAATGCTATCCTAGTGAAAACAATGTGATAGTAATACAGAAATAGAGTAATGGAGTAATAGAGGAGAATAAAGATCTCACAGGTGGACAATAATATACACAGAAACTGAATACATGCTAGAGTTGGCATTATAAACTCATGGGGAAAATATGAACCAATAAACATTTAATAAATGATGCTGAGGCAATTAACTCTGCATATGAGCAGGGGAAAAAAATGAAAACTATATCTATCTCATACACAAAAATAAACCCAGATGGATCACAAATACCTAGATGCAAAAACAAAACTTTAAATCTATTAAAAGAAAATGAGACAAACGATCTTTAAGTCTTCAGGCTACGGAAAGGGTCCTTAGTAAAGACCCCTCATTCTCCCCACCAAAAAGAAAAATCAGAAAATGAAATTATAACTTCTATTTATTTCAGTTATAAGCCTTTTGTAAACAAAGTTAAAAAGCCTTTTAATAGGCCTTTTGTAAACAAAATAAAAAACTGAATTATCATCTGGAATATGTAAAGAATTTTCAACACATCAGTAAGGAAAAGACAACTAACAGCAGAAGAAACGGAATGAAAAAGGAACATGAATGGTCTGGGCCAGCACGCAGAGGAGGAGACTCAGCCTCACTAGGAGTGTGGGAACTGCAATTAGCAAGAACACAATATCATCTCACAGCCACCCACTGGGGAAAGCTTGAAATCAGACAACATCAAGCATTGGCGAGGGGTAGGAAAATGGGGATTTGTATTCACTGTTGCTGAAAGGGTGTGCTGCGACAACGTCCTTGATGAGCATTTTGGCAGTATTTAGTTAATATCTAGTTAAACTGAAAAAGTACATACACCAGGGGCCAGCCATTTCATTTTAGTCATATACCTAAGAGAAATGCTCCCACAAGCACCTTAGGAGATATCCGTGCAGATGTTCATTGCAGTATTGTTTACTCTGAGAGAGAAAACAAACAATTAGAAAGAATTTAAATGTCTGTAAATAGAATTTACATTTATTATATCTATTATATTTATTTTATTTATTACAACGGGCTCTGTTCATAGGATCTTAACACAGATAAAGGAATGAACTAGAGAAAATTCTTAAAAACATAATAGTGACTGATGACAAAAAGCAAATTGGAGGACAAAACACATAGGCAAATGAAAACATTTTGTCACTGGACAGATATATCTATAAAAAAACAAGGAAGGTTGACTTGAAGGACACTCAGTCAATTCCTGTAGAATAAACCAAGTGTCACTGTGCTCTCTGGTGCCTGACATTTTTGTCACGTTGATGTAAAGACGAGTGCATAGGAAGAGCAAATAGCCTCCACACTGGGAGAGCTTCTCTTATTATACGCTCCTGTGCATTCTTTATGTTTTTGGTTTTGTTGTTTTGGTTTTTTTTTTACATTGTATTAAGGTGGCCGAGAAACATTTTTATCTTTGTGTGTGGTGGAGGAAGGGACGGCAGTGTGTGTGAATAGACCACCTCTCTCAGAGACCTCCCGAATCACATGTAAGAAATGCTTTCAAGCTTGGGACTTTGCATACTGCTGTTCAGAACAGATCCAGGCTGTATGTTGTCATAACAACAAATAATGATTTGAAATGCAGATTCTTTCTCTTTTACTCTGATAGAAGCTAGCGAGGAATGCAGGATACTTTGTGTTGAAAATGAGCCTGTGAGAGTCTGAATGTGATATTAGAAATTGGTTGTATGCCCAGCGGAGAAGAAAGTGTATGGTTTATGAAGCATCTAAACTAAGAATCAGATAGGTTTTCAGGAAAGCCTGTCCATTTAGATTATACCGTTTTGACACTTAAAAATCCTTCTCGAGTAGTTTTATGTTGTGTTGGAGAGGCAGTGCAGTAAAATTGATAAGCATTTTGGCTCTAGAGTCAAATTGACCTGCTTCACCACTTCCTAGCTGTGTGGCATTTGGGCGAGTTACTTACTATGTTAGGGTTCTACAGAGAAACATAACCAATAAGATGTGTGCATATATACACATATCTTATTGGTTATGTAATATAACCAATAAGATGTGTGCAGAGAAAGAGATTTATTATAAGGAATTGGTTCATGTGATTATGAAGACTGGCAAGTCTCGGTATCTGCAGAGTGAGTCAGCAAGATGGGAGCCCAGAAACAGCTGATGTTTCCATTTGAAATCAATTAGGCAGGAAGAATTCTCTCTTACTCAGGGGAAGGGTCAGCCTTTTTGGTCTATTCGGGCCTTCAACTGATTAGATGAGGCCCACCTACATTATGGAGGGCAATCTGCTTTATTCAGTCAGTAGACTGAATAAATATTAGTCTCATCCAAAAACACCTCACAGAAACACACAGAATAATATTTGACCGACTATCTTGGCAGCCCATGGCCCAGTCAAGTTGACATAGAAAATTAACCATCACACTTCCCTTCTCTGAGTCCTACTTTCCTCATCTGTAAAAGGCAGTTAATATTGGTGAATAGCTCATGGAGTTGAAGTGAGGAGTGAATAAGTTGCCGTATATGAAGAACAAGCAGAAGAGCTGGAACTCAGTAGGAACTCAATAAATATTTATCAAATGAATGAATGTATTAAACTCAGAGTGGAATCCAGTCTGAATTTTGTGTTTCTCATTCTTTCCTTTTTAATATACTTTTACTAATCATGTATGTCAAAATAATAGATTTGCTTGTTTCTGTGCTTTATAAAAATGGTCGCCTCAGAGACTTGCTGTGTTCACTCAATGTTATGTTACCAACATTCATCCATGCCACTGCGTGTAGCTGGAGGTGTTCGGATGCTACTGAGAGTACCTATCCTGTCGATGGACATTTGGTTCTTTTCTAGTGTTTTTTCATTTTGAACAACATTCCTGTGAATAGTCTGGTCTGCATTTTCTCTAGGACATGCTTCCAGGAGAGAAATTATTAAGTCATAGAGTATGCAAGTGTTCAATTTCACAAGGTCAGGCTAAATTGTTTCCCAAAGTGGTCAGTTTACCCTTGTTGAATGAGAAAATAGTGATCAGATATCCTCCTGTTGGTCATTAAAAGAGGTGTTTATAAAGACTATCCAACAACTGGCAAAAATAGCTTATGTTGTTAAGTTGGGGGGCGGGGGAAGGAGATGCAAAGTTAAATGTGATCATAGCCCCGTAGAAAATGAGGGGTTGAACAGGATCTGGAATCAAACGGTCCTGGGTTTAAGGCTTCACTTGCCCACTGCCTGTCTGATACCTTGAGCCAGTTACCTGACCTCTGTCTGCCCTTGTGATCCCATTTTAAAATGGGAATAATTAATCACACCTAGTTTAGAGTGTTGTAGAAACTAAGATCATGCATGTAGCAAATGCTTGATAAATGAAGCCCCCCCCCCCCCGCAAAAAAAAAAAAAATACTAACCTAAACATGTTTTTAAAAACCAGACAGATAAACACTAGAAAGATTATCGAGGCTTATGGTAGTTCTTAAATTATGAGTGGTTTCTTTTTTCTAATTTAGAGCTCCTGGAAAGTGATTATATTGCTTTCAAAATTAGGAAATTAATTTGTTTTTTAAAGGTTCCATTATTTAGTACTTTGTGTGGATTTGTGTACTACTGTAATTTACTCACACACCTCTCAGCTCAATTTATTATGTTCGTAGTGAGAGTGAGCTCGGGGAGGGGTTCGTTGGACTTCAGTTAACACAGGCAGGTACCTGATTCCCCAAGGGCTGCCTCCAGGGCCCAGACATGCACAAAGTGAGAATAACCCTCCAGAGAAAGATGTACCCTTAACCTAGGTCACACAAAATTCCCACAGATGAAGTCCTGGTGAGGATGAGCTTTCGATCTCAAATTACAAATGCATAAGAAAAAATTTCACCATGTGCAAGAGTCAGAGATTACAATAAACTAAAGGACCAGACACTCCTCCCTAGAATTTCCAATAAAATAACTATCTGAAAGGCTATATAATATATTTTAAATTATTAAAGTTATAAAAGAGAGCATTAAAAAATGGAATATGACAGCCTGAGGAGAAAAAAAAAAGGCAGATTAAAAAAAAAAACTTAGTAGAATTTCTAGATAAAAATAATTAAATAAAAATGTTCCGATGATGGATTGAACAACGAATTAGTTAGCTAAAAAAGGGAATTAATAAACTGGAAGATAGATCTGAGGAAATTACTCAGGATATATTGCATAGAGTTACCAAGGGAAAGACATGAAGAAAAGTTAAATGCAATAGAAGATTAAATGGAAGGGTTCAGATTACTTTTAATATGAGTTCCAGAGCTAGAGAAAAGAGAAAATGGGGGGAAAAAGCAATATTTAAAGTTATTATGGCTGAAAATTTTTAGAGTTTAGACGATAGACATGTACAGTAAGCTGAATACTGGCCCCTCAAAGATACCAAGTCTGGTCCTGGGAACCTTTAAATGTTACTTATAGGGAAAAGAGTCTTTGCAGGAGAGCATTTTGAGCATTTTGAGCTGGAAAGATTATTCTGGATTACCCCGATAGGCCCTAAATACAATCGCAAGTGAACTTAGAAGACGGAGGCGGAAGGAAATGTACATCGATACATAGAGAAGAAGGCATTGAGAAGATGGGGCAGAGAGAGAGAGAAGATGCCGCCTTGATTGGGGGGATGTGGCCAATGACTGGGGAATGCCAGCAGCCACTAGAAACTGGAAGTGACAAGGAACAGATTTGTCCCCAGAGCCTCTGGTGGGAGTGTGGCCTTCCCAACACCTTTATTTTTTGTCCCAAAACACTGATTTTGGACAAGAGAGAATAAATTTAGTTTATGATAAGTCACCAATTGTGTGATAAAGGGTCCCTATGAAACAATACCACATGTATTTATAGATTGAGAATGTACACTGTTACGGAAAAGATAAATAAAAATAATTCGACAACTATATACACAGTCAGTAGTGAAACCAGAGAACGCCAGACACAAAGAAAAGTCTTTGAAAGCACCTAGAGAGAAAAGTGCAGAGGGCAATGACCAGAGAGAGTATATCTTTCAAAACATTAATATAATCCAGAAGATAATGGAATAATATCTATAAATTGCCTACAAAGACAAATTATCATTCAAAAGTCCGGGTAAAATAAAGACATTCTCAGGCAGGCGAAGTTCACCAGTAATAGAATCTTGCTAAGAGGTCAACTTCAGAAAGAATGAAAAACCAGAAGGACAGAGTAAGAGAAAAGAAGCTACGCTAAGCAACGAACCTGGAAAATATGTGATTAAATATAACTAAGCGTCAAACGTATAAAACAACACAACAACGACAACAACAACAACAACAAAATCATGACTTGGAGATTATAAAAAAGAAGGTAGAATTAAAATATCACATAGCAATAATATGTTAGACAAGAGGGAGACGCTTGGAAACAGTTCTGGATTCGCTGTATTGTTCAGGAGTGGAGTAGGGATACTGATTAAGT
This sequence comes from Pteropus alecto, assembly GCF_000325575.1. Classification (NCBI taxonomy): domain Eukaryota; kingdom Metazoa; phylum Chordata; class Mammalia; order Chiroptera; family Pteropodidae; genus Pteropus; species Pteropus alecto. Next base: position 3,295,575 of record NW_006436888.1, on the reverse strand, counting down.
TCAGAGTTTACGAAGTAGAATAGTCACAGGATAAAAAAAATTGACTGCTCAGCCGTAAGAAGAGATGAAATCCTGCCATGTGTGACGATGTGGATGGACCTCGAGATAATCATGCTAAGTGAAACAAGCCAGACAGGAAAAGTTAAAAACGACATGCTATCACTTATAGGTGGGATACAAACCTAAAAGCAACAAACGAACAGGACAAACGAACAGAGACTCATGGACGTGGACAATAGACTAGTGGAGGAGGATTGGGGGGCTGGGTGAAAAAGGGGAAGGGATGAAGAAGTACAAATCAGCAGTTACAAAACAGTCACAGGGATGTAGAGCACAGCACAGGGTATATAGTCAGTATTTTTGTAATAGTTGTGCGTGGAGCCAGATGGGTGCTAGAGTAATCGAGGGGATCACTTCATATATTACATAAATGTCTAAACATTTCACTGTATACCTGAAACTAACATTAAAAAAAGAAATAGCAACTATACATTGAGTAAATCCTGGATCGTAAGAGAAATCTCAAAAATGTTAAAGAATTTATATTTTAAAAAAAGAAATTATACATGGAAAAGCAAATGGGGCAAAATGATTTTTAAAAAGAATAATATGGGAAAGGGACTTTTTCTCCTAGGTATCAAGACATTATAAACTTGTAGTAATTAAGATAGTATGATATTCATTTAGAGATAGACAAATAGATCAATGGAATGAGACAGTGCTCAGATTTAATCCCAGCTGTATCTGAGAACTCAATCTATCATAGGTGTGGCATTATCTGTGAGAAAAAAGATAAACTGACAATAAATGGTACCGGAATTGCCATTTCTCTGTATGGAAAAAAATCAATTAGATCCTTACATGAATAAACAAAAATCAATCCCAACTAGATAAAACCTAAATAAAAAAAAAATTTATTTTTTTATTTGATATATTTCAGAGAAAATATAGAAGAATTTCTTTAGGATTTCTTGGTAGAGAATTTCATAAAAATATACAAATGACTAAAAAAATATGGTAAATCTGACTATATTACAACTGAAAATAACTAGAAAACCAAAGTCACTGCAAAGAAAGTAAAAACATAAATCACAGAGTTGGAGTAGGTACTGATACATAAAATCAAAAAATGTTAGCATCCAGAATATATAAAGGGACCTATAATTCAGTGAGAACAAGAAAAATAACCCAATAGAATGGAAGATAAAGGGTACAAATAGAATTCGCAAAACACAAAACCTAAATCGCCATTAAACATATAAAAAAGATGTTCAACCTCACAGACGATCAGGGAAATGCAAAGTAAAGCAAAGAGATCGTTTTCACCCATATCAGCCCTGGCAGGCCCTTCTGCCCAGATGCTACAGGTGGGGCAGAAAGCCAGGTCACAGAAATGTCCAAGGCTCATGACATGTTTTGAATCAGATTAGCAAAGATTAATCAGGACCACATCAAGTGTTAGCGAGGATGTAGAGATACAGGAATCTTCATACCCTGTTGATGGCAGAGCAAATAACTTCAGTCTAGACAGGAATTTGGCAATATTTAGTAACTCTGGAGATGTGCATTTTCAAAGATTCAGCATTTCCATTTCTAGGACTATGCCCAGAAATGGCTCCCACATGTCCATAAAGAAATTAATAAAGCCAAAGAGTATTTACTGCAGCACTCTTTGAAATGGGAGGGGGAAAAAAAAAACTTTTTGTGGGGGTGGGGGAGAGGCGGGAGCCTATCACCCACTAACAGAAAAGTAGATGGATAACTTATATACTTGCAGAATGTATCACACAGCAATTAAAATGATTGAACTAGAGCTATGCACCAACAAGGATGTAACTGTAAAAACAATGCTGAGAAAAAATGATTTATGATTTATTCATCACAATGCCAATTCAACATGTTTGAAAAACAACGTGAAACAATCTTAAATGCATCTCCCATACCTCCGTGCATAGGATATATACATAAGTAGCAAAATTAGAAAAAGCAGGCATGGCAACGATAAACATCAGCCCCTCTGAGAGAATTGGACGAGAATGAGATCAAGAAGGAACACACAGGGAGCTCCAACTGTGTCTATAAAACTTTAATGCTATTAAGTAAGTAGGTAATAAAGGAATTAGGCATCATGTTGAGATGTGGCGATGCTCAAAAGTACCTGCCTAGCGTTGCTACCTTATTCTCCACTTTTCTGGTTCGCATGAACTATTTTATTATGAAATATTTGTATAAGTTATTTGAAGTAGGAAACCCAACCCAGAGGCTATTGTATTCCAGAGAGTAAGGAGATAATACCAGGATTAGGGCGGCGGTAGAAGCTAGAAGGGAAGTGGAAAGAACCAAGGTCTGTCTTGTAGATAAACCGATGGTCTTGGGTAAATCTGCTGTCTCCGATGTGGCAGGTGTAACAGACGTGGTCACTGCCCTGTCCATATTTCGCGGACCTTTCCAGGTGCTCCATTTGATTCCCAACTGCTAGGGTCTGCATCTCTGTGCCAAGGGCTCTGTCCCCAGCCGCACTCTGAAAGCTGTGTTGCCCCCAGGCGGTAGACCAGACGTGCTAAGGAATGCAGCCAGTCAGCCAGGAGCCCTGGGGAGCTGGCGCTAAAGACCCCAGCTCCCTCCCCTCTCAGCTGGCATCCTCCTGAGCCCTGCCCTTTGCACCAGCCCTCAGAGTCCGCCCAGGGCATGAGGCCTCAGGGGCCCTCCGTGGGAGCAGGTATCACAGCAGACCCTTTTTGGCTGCCTTCCCTCCCCCGCGTCCCTTCCCCATGTCGTGGTCAGTGTTGGCCCCACTTTCCCAATGACCCCCTTTCACTTGTGTCCTTGTCTTGCCCCTGCTCTGGGAGAACCTACACTAAGGCAATGAGCGCGCTTTCGAAGGGCGCCCTCTTCCAAATCACATCCACGGGCCACCAAGCACCTCGCCGATGTCACCGTCAGGCGGGCAAGAAGAGGGAGGAAATGGATTTCCAAGGGCTAAGGGCCGGCGACTGGGGAGGGATGCCCCAGCAGCG
>NW_006436888.1:3266184-3292534 GCF_000325575.1 Pteropus alecto | reverse complement strand
AGGATTTTCAGAGAAACATCGATGCTTTCCAGCATCGCGAGAACAAGTGAAATCCAGGGCCCAGTGGCAGCCCCTCCGTGCCTGTGCCACCGTGTGCAGCGGCATCTGGTTGGGAATCAGGGACAGAATTAGGAGTTTAGCACCACCCGATTATGTGCTATCCTATGTCTAAGCCACTGTAATGTAATTTATTTGCATTCACAATCCAGACACGTCTGCAGAGCAGGATTTGGCGCTGATGGATTCTGCTTTGACAGAAAATATTATTGAATGTCACCAGGGAGTCATTTCTTGATACAGCATCAAGTAAAAGTCCAGTTTTCCTAAAGTGAGATTTCAGCAGTGAATTAGAAAACATTTTCCTTGACAGTCATATAAAAAAAAACGATTGCTTAAATTTTTAATTTTATTGTATGTAAACAAACAAATAATATCCCCCGGGTATTCTCATCATGTATCATTCAGCTAATAACACTTCACCTATAAGCAAGGTAATTTTTTTTTTTTTTTACTCTGAGTCCATTGCACCTGGCTACTGAGTCAATTTGACTATTATCACAGTAAAAACATCATAGTGAGGTTTTTGGCATTTCTCTGGCTGCTGATTTGAAAGGAAAGATGCTTAACTTGACTTCACCTTCTTACAAAAGTGAATAAAGCGGTCCCCAGGGAAACCAGCTTTGGCTTCTCAGTATACAATGTATTAAAGAGTGCCATGGAGTCAGTGAAACACATCAGCTCAAATGACCATCAGGGAAGCAAGCCTGAGATATTTGCTTCTCCCTGCTGGTTGGAGTAAAAGCAGGGAACTGGGTGGCTATCGAAGGCACAGACTGTGCAAGGAGGCCCAGAAGAAATTTTCAGGGCCATCAGGAAATGTCATCATGTGAAACAGGAAATACAAGGGAACTACATATAAAGATTTTCCACCTCTAGACATGTCTGTCGCAGGGGATGGTCCATACAGAGTTACTAATGGAACCAGGGTACATCCCATAGCATTCATTGGATGCGAGCATTATGGGATCTTGGAAAGATCTTATTAAAGGTAGAGTGGATGCTGAGTTAGGAGCTCAAAATTGAGAAGGTCTAAGTTCAGATTTCAGCTTCGTCGCTTCATAGCTGTGTGATCTCAGGCAAGTTATTTAACCTCTCTGAGTCTCGGTTTCTTCTTCAGTAAAGTCGAAGCCATGCAGGCTCAACGCAATGATTAAAGGATTTTATAGGGTGCCTGGCACATAGTAAGCCCTCCGTAGATGCTGGCTGCTACTCTTACTATTGTTGCCAGAACAGAACACACGGAGAGAAAAGCTACTCATCGAGAATTCCAGAGAAAATTCTACCTTTGTAAGTAGACTGTGAATTTTCCTGGAGCTCTCACTGCAAAGAAAGGTAAAAGGAAATTTGTGATTAGGAAATTTCTCAGAATTTATCAGCATCAAGCAAGGAAAATGAGACTTTCTAGGCAGAAAGCTTTATGCTTTAGATGGTTAATTTGAGCTTGCTGGCTGGAGAGAGGAATTTTCAGGAGGTCTATCTTCTGTCTTCTAACTGTGTACTCCCCAAGCAATTTCTTGTCTGTGACTTGATCTAAGTAAGGCAGATAAAATGACTGTCCCCAGCTCTGAAGCCAGGCCCTTCTGCTACTGCAAGTTATGAAATTAGCTTCTGACTCATCCTGCGTTGTCTTATGAGTTTGCTTAGTTCAGTCACCAGGACACTTCTGTGAATACAAATAAAAACCAGGCTTCTGCCTCTGCAGAAATAATGGACAGATGGGGGTTTGTGGTGACCACCTCCCCACCCATGGACTGAAACCCCCAGCCAGTCATTCAGATTCAACTGTCTGTATTGAGTGCTCAGGAAGCATATGGAGAAGGACAATTGATACTGTGGTTTTCATTCTCATGTGAGTTTCGTTGAGCGTTTTCGATGGGAAACGCTCAGCCTCGTGTCTTGACAGCTCTGCGTTGTTGTGTGGCATCTATAATGCCAGGCGCTGTAATCAATACCCCTTATTTAGTCTTCACAATGACCCCGTGGAGAAAACATTCTTATTCTCATTTCACAGACTGGTAAACTGAGGCTCAGAGATAGTCAACGGCTTTCTCAAAGTCACAAGGTGGGAAAGGTGGGATCTGAACCCTATTCAGGCTGAAAGTCATGGTCTTTTTGTCCTGTCCTACCAACTCCCATCTCTGCATGTGGAGCCATGCCCCTCCCAGCACCTCTCTCGTCACAGGACATGAATGCCCAGGCCTGTGCTCTGTCCAGGCCACTCCATGAAGCAGTCACCTTTTTCTTGGAGGTGCCAGGGACCAGGGCCCATGCTCCCTGTGCAGGCGTGTGTCTTGCACAGTGTACCTTGGGTTACAGCTGGAGCTCTACAGCAATTAGAAGGATGTAAATAGTTTGCAGTCAACTTATATCGGTTATAAATAATAGTTTTCTCATATTATTCAGGGAAGAGCTGCAGTGAGTTTTAAAATATTAGTTGGAATCATCAGTGGAATGATCCTCATATAGCATGGGCACCATCAACGCCCTGTTCAGCACTTAGTTATTGATTACGTATCGCCCTCTGTTCTTGTTATAGGTTTTGTTGGGGCGCTAGGATCTATCTTCCAATAGTAGCTGTGACATCTCCTGGGAGAAGCAGAAGAGCTCTACTGAGAGATGACACATCTCTGTATCCCTGGTTAGGATTTGGAATGTATTTTCCCATAAAGAGCCTACTAAGCACAGCTGATAGTTTTCTGTAGTATTACCATATTAGGACAGTGAGAGAACTGTGATTATGAGGCATTATATGTTAAATAAACCATATTGCCCAAATCCCAAATCGCAGTCTTTGGATCATGAGCAGATTCTATCAGTAAGTTTGAACAATTCTAGGTTAAATACTGTTGAACAGGTGTCTTTATTCAAAATTCTCAGAACCTTCATAGTGCTTGTGGACATCGTGACTCGCCATGGGAGCCTCCCAAAATCTTTTAGCCCACAAATTCCTGTATATCTCTCTCATCATTGTCCAAACACACTTATCAAAGTACCGACATGGGCCTTGGACCCCACAACGCCCATGTTTAGCATTGAGTCAAGGGTGAATGCCTTCCCGAGGCCTCAATACACAAGTCCGAATGAACTTTGAAACTACAACCTGTTTCCGAATGAGTTTCCTATCAAGCAGGTGAAGGCTGCCCAGTGGGATTAGATGTGTAACAGAGTAATGACTTTGTGCTCAGCCTCTCAGGCCAGTCCTCTAAAAATATGTCATTGTCTTGCAAAGTGGGTCTTGCCAGCCCAGTAACTGGGCTTGGAGGGTTTGTCTTAGATACTCCCGACATGCACTGGTGGAGTAAAGGTTCTAAGAAGCTTCATCAGGTAAGGAACCCCGCCAGCCATGGTAAACAAAGAAGAAAATAGGCAAATCGGTATTTTTACTTTTGCTGCTTTAAGCTTAAACTGTAGTCTGTGTTTGGCTTTGGCTGGCGAGTTTCATTTTCTGTGTCCTGATGAGGTCGAATCTGAGTGCGCTTCAATGAACATCCGTGAGCTTCTGTTTATTCAGCTAACTGCCCTGAGAACACTTGCTCAGTCCACATGAGGCCGTGAGTTAAATCACTGTAAGGAGCCCAATGGGGAAGGGCTTTTCCTTTCCTTTCCTCCAAGAGCACAGGTGGACAACTTAAAAGCATCAGCCTGCCCTGGAGCAAAGAGCCACACTGCATTAGACGCCTACGGGGTCAACCTGCAGCATCCAGCCCTTCTGGAGTCTTAATCTTCAGTGATGTGCACTAAATAGTTATCTGTGTTTTATTTCTCTTACTACCTCTCCCCTTGCACATGCAAGAGAAGAAAAAAAAAATCTCATTGTGTGGCTATATTCAGTCCAATGCCCCCAAAGAGTTAAAAAAAAAATAATGCCTCACATTCAAATTCAGTTATACGGTATCACATATAGAAAGCCTCAGCACTCATCATTTCTACTGTGTGGTCCAGGAGGGAGGTGGGTTTCTAAGAGATGGCAGTTCATCCTTCTGTGGGCAAGGTGAACATTCTTGGACCACTGTCTAAGTTTCAGCTTCTAATTATTTAGGTCCTCCTTATGATATTAGTAGGAAAAACATTTTCCCCTATGGACGCTCACTGGAACGGATTTGCCAACTCTGACCTCTGACTCTGAACCTCAGGTTGAGATTTCTTTTCCTAAGGGCTGACTTAGTGTGCAGCAAGGGCTTTCTAACTTTTGAGAATAGTGCAACCTTTTTTCCATACAAAATCTTGTTCAGATTTTTGTTCCTATAAACAGATAAGGTGGGGAGCTGGTCTCAGGGAAACTGGTTTGAAGATCTTAAGGCCCCACCCACTTGGTACCTGCACTCACACTGCACTTCTTAGGTACCCTGGTGCCCTTGGAGTAGACTTTGAGGAGCATTGTCCAAGGACTAGACTTCTAGACTGAGAATTGGGAGGCTTGGGTTTCATCGTAGCTTGACCATGAACCTCACGCTGAAGTGGGTCAAATTACTTAAACTCTCAGGCATTCTATTCTCTCCTCTGTAAATGGAGGAAAACAGCACGTACCCTCTTTTTTTACAGGGTCCTCATGAGGGACCAGATATGCTGAAATTCTTGGCATCATGGTCATTTTATACTTCTCAGTGCGCTTTTGCATCCGTTAATTACTTTCTTATCGAAACGTTCCTGAAACAGCCATCAGGCAAATGCCAGTAAATATGAACTCTCTTTGGGAAATATTCAAGTGCTATCCGTAAATCAAGCTTCTGAAGACTTCAGCTACCTGCGACACATGCAGTCGCATCGATAATCACAGCGGGCCTATGAGATGGTGTTGATTGACACAGCAGGCACTGTCGGATTCAGATCCCCAATTCTGGCACATATTCACTCCATAACAGACCTACAACTTTGGAACAATCTCCTCGTATTTGGTCCATGTCATTCAGATGGCCTGACTCCTAGTGGCCTGGTTCCAAGGGTGGACCAGGACTTCTGCTGGTACTATTGGGACTGAGAGTCTTTCTCTTTCAAGGAAGGCTGGCGCTTAAAGCCACATAAGCCAGGAAGTGCCCACGCAGGCTTTGCCTACTCAGGGAGAAACCCTGACTGAGAATTAAGGCAACAACAGTAAAAGAGCCTAATATAGGTGGGAGAGACAGAGCACTAGGCACACACCTTTGGGCCCCTAGACACAGGTGTGCCTGAAGCCAACCTGACAGACAGATTCCACTCTGTTCCTTGAGCTAGTTTGAGTTGAGTTTCTGACACAATTGAAAGAGCCCAAACTAACACCATAACCTTTGGCAAGGTGGTTAACTTCTCTAAGCCTTAGCTTTCTTTTCTAGAAAATGGGATACACACCTCACAGGTAGTTGTGGAGACTGAAGAGGGTGATGGTTCAAAGATCGCACTCAACAAATAGTCTCGATCAAGATCATAATACTTCACATACCTTGTTTCATTTAGTCCTCTCCATGGCCGAGCTCAGAAAGTGAATTATCTTCATTTTGCACATCAGGTGTGGCACAGAGAAGTTAGGCCCTTCATCTAGAAGCTACTAAAGCAAGTTACTAAATCGAGTTCAGTTTTAAGCCCAGGTCTGTCTCGTGCCTTGGTCCGAGTGCCTTTTACCAAGGTGCGCTGCTCCTCAGCAAGCAAGTCCCTTCACCTACAAGGCTAAGTTCACCCGCTCCACTCAGAGCCACCACTTCACAGTCCTTAGGGCCATTCACATAGACATGACATAACTGGTGCCCTGCAGAGTTGCGCAGTGCACAACTTGCCCCTTACATAATAGTCCCAAAAGCCACAGACTCACAGGGGACCTTAAAAGGACAAATGCCAGGAAGGTATTCAGGGCGTTTCCACTGCAAAGGGCCAATTCGCTTATCCACCGCATCCCAACACCTCCTCCAGTCCCTCCCATTTCCTACATCTTTAGCCCAAGCCTCCAGCTAGTCCTCCTAAAGGCTCTTAAATTTCATTGCCAGATACAAGAAGAGCCAGAGAGATTCCCAGGTCCCCACCGCTTGTGAGCCGCTGCCACCGTGATCTCTGGACTGGCAAATATGCATTGGTTTAACATAAGCTATTCTGATATCACAGATAAATCTTACTCTGGTCTTTGGCTTTCTCTTGTAGGGAAGAAAGTTATGCAGAAGCACATAGTAAAAAACTATAAGTCACTTTAACAAAATGGAGCTCCCTCTGGCCCTCGAAGATACCTGCTCAGATAGGTTTCTGGGACTCATCGAAGGTTTGGGCTGAAGCAGGGACAAGGAGGGTAGGTCCTGGGTCCATGTCTTCTTTGGAGGCCAGCCTGAGTCCAGCTGGGCAAGGCTTGGCCAAGGCAGTCCCACGTTCTCACCTTGTATTTGCAAAGGGTCATGCCACAGGAGATTGAGCCTGTCCCCAAATTGCCCCAGGCCCCAGGAAGTTCCTGCCATAGCCGGAGGCATAGGCTAGTCAATTTTTGTTATGTCCCCTGAGTTGGACCACCACCTGTGATGTTCCCTTATTACCTCAGGAGCCAGCCTATCAAGAAGGAAGTTTGTGGTAAGCTCAAGAGTCGTCCTGAGATCTCAGTCCCACAGAGTTCCTAGAAAGATCCTGTCACGATCTTAGGCATCCCAGCAGGCTGAGGACTGGAGTCAACTTTTTAGAGGATAAAAATACTATAGTAAGACTGTGAACTCTATCCAGCCCTGGGACCCAGCCCTGGACCAAACGCTCCACATTTACCACCCACTTCAGTCCTCCCTCTGGCCCTGGTATGGGGGGCATTCTGGGTCCCATTTTATAAGTAAAGAAACCCAGACTGTGAGGGGTTATATGGCTTGTCCCAGGTCTAGAACAGTGCCTATTGCATGGAAGTGTTTGGTATGAATGAATGAATGAATGAATGAATGAATGAATGACTCACTAAGACCGTAGGCTGAACAACTGTGGTGTTCAGTGATGTTCCGTTTCTCATGGAACATCAGTAATGTTCCGTTTAATGAATGAATGAATGAATGAATGAATGAATGGCTCACTAAGACCGTAGGCTGAACAACTGTGGTGTACCCTTCTCATGGAACATCAGTGATGTTCCGTTACTCAAGAATGAACTTATCAGCCACGCAGAGTCAAGTGTCGCACGGACCTCTGCTTGGGCCTGCAGGTCCCAGGATGGTCAGGCAGGAGATGAAGGAAGTAGAGAGCAGAATGTCCAGCTCCTCTAGCTTCGGCCCAGTGCCTTTCAGGCTACGCTGTTCAGAGCAAGGTCAGGAAAAGGACATCAGCCAGGAAATGTCTTGGCTGCTTCTAGTTGCACCAACCGTTACTTCAGTGACTGCCATTCTGATCCCTCCTGTTTTTTATTTCTTTAACTTTTCTCTCTTTCTCATTCTCTGGATTATTCTTTCACTCAGTCAGCAATTATGGACAAAGTACCTACTGTATACCAGGCATATAGCTAGGGAGTGGGCTCACAGTGGTGAGCATTGCATGTCCAGTACCCTTTTATTGGGAAGACAGATATCAACCTACCAGCCTTATAAATAAACATGGGATTATTAAGTTCCATGAGGGCTGTGAAGGGACGTCCTGAGGCAGAATGGACCCAGCCTGCAGAGGTCAGGAGATGCTTTCCTAAGGAAGGGACATCTGAGATGGGACCTCAAAGTGCGTGTTAGTGTCCTCGAGGCTGGGGGTCATGGTGTCAGTCACCCTCTGGCATCCTCAGGTAAATTACTTAAGCTCTCTTTGCCTTAGTTTCTTTAACTGTATACCGGAGGTAGCAATAATTCCTGCCTCTTTGTGTTGTTACGGTATCTAGCATGTATAAAACCTTCAGAAGACAGAGTAGGCACTATTATAACTATTTGTGTGTGTATGTGGAGATTGTCCCAACTCACCCAGCCTTTTGACCCACTGTGAAGAAGAGGAAAAATTAATAGCAACACCTTTAATATGTGAGCGTGTTGTGTGTTGTATATATGCATATATATTTGCTAGTACAAAGCGTAGTCTATACAGAATTGATGATCCCTGCTGAGTGAGATTTACAGTTTAGGGAGAATGTGGTTGGGCTGTATTTGCTGCTCACCAAGCAAGTCCACACTCACCACAAAGCAAAATTATGCCGGTTCCTTTATCCCATGGCTGTACTCAAGTATCTAGGTCCACATCAGTATAAATTATTACTCAAATGCATCATGGATTACCTGTAAATGAACTTCAGACTGTGTTCTTCTGAATGCAGTCTACTGCAACGGACTACAGCTCAAGAACTTCAAAATGAATGTCTTTCAAGTTGATTATTGGCAATAGCCCTACTAAATGGATTCAATAAATGTTTGGCTGGTTTCCTTGACCTAGAATCTATCAATTTTGAACGAGGATTCTGACAAAGTTATAGCCATATTCTATGTAAGTCTTACATTCTGATTTATGCCACGTCTAAAAGCCATGTATGATAGCAGATCTAATTAAAGACTATCGGAGGAATGAACTCATTTAATGAGACATAATTTGCACATTCTCTGCTCCTAATTCCCAAACTTTCCATGACTCCTTAAGGTGCTAGCTCTGGAGTTTAGATTAATAAATGAGCTCAGAAAGGCCCACAGTTTCAATCGGGGGAACATGCATGGTGCCTAAGCATGTCCCTCAAATTCAGTGGCCTTTTGAACCAGAAACTGTAATTCTTTCTAGAGGGTCCCTGTAATTTCCTGACATCAAAAAGGTAGAGGAAAGGCATAAAAGAAATCAAAACATTCAATCAGATCAAACAAGAATTCAGTACCAACAGCTCCTTATATTGAATTCCAGCTCTTTTCTAAATTCTCCAAAGCCTTTAAATGTGTTGTATTTATAGGCCAGTATTTCTAACTTTGGGATAAGGGGACAACTGCTGGGCCCAGGCCCATCTCATCTATTTTCCTTCCCATGAAGTGGCCAGAATCGTTTCAGGAAAGAACCAAATATTTAGGTCTCTACCGATACTTGTAATTCATGATGGCTTCTGTTCTCCTATGACAATTCGAAGAGGAACAGTGTCATATAGTTTTACGATCTTTCAGCAGAGCACTGGAAAGTTGAATTTGAAGTTATAAACAGAATGGAGAGGATGGCCACCTTTTGAGAAGAGCCGTCATGTGAAATCCCGTCAGCACCTCTGAGGGATGGGGCTCTGCACAGCCTCCTGGGTCTTTGCGTTCTGCTCACACAAAGGGCCAAGGGCACCATCAGCAGAAGCATTCAAACACTCGGTTATGTTCTGCTCCCTTTTCCCTCTCGCTCCAGCAAGTAGAAAGTGGTTACTCTTTGAAGTCAGATAGACCTGGGTTTGAAGTCCTCCTAAGCCACAAACTAGTTGTTGGACGCCCAGCAAGCGACTTCACTCTTCTGGAGTCTTGGTTTACTCATCAATTAAAAGAGGGTAGGACCTCTTTTCCCCAAAGGTTTGGGAATACCTTAGATGGAACACAATGGAAGATACTGACTCTGGCAAGCAAAAGACCCTCACTACAGGGTAGTTAGTATCTTCCTCATTTCAAAATAGATGGAGATGGTACCAGTGGCAATGCAACCATGGTAACGAATGAAAACAATTCTTTGTATCCGAGGAATACTGGGTATCACTGCTTGGGCTGAGTGTTATCTGATGTAATCCTCAGCACAGTCACCTATAGGGGAGGTATGATTATCATCAGCATCATCATTCCTATCTTACAAATAGAACAGTGAGGCCTGGAGAGGCAAACCGATTTCTTAGAATCTCGGCTAACAGAACAACAGAGCTACGACACAAATCCATTTCATTTGGGGTAGAAGCCAAATTTCTCGCGATGCCCACAAGTCCCCCATGACTCCATCCCCGCTGTCTCCTTGACCTCTTCCCCCGTCACTCAGTTCCAGCCATACTGACTTAGCCGTTCCTCAAACACACCGGGAAGGCTCCTACCAAAGGGCCTTTGCATGGGCTGCTTCCTCTGTCTGGAACATTTTCCCCCAGGTGACCACATGCTGACTTCAAAAACGGGCTCAGACATCATCCTCCCAAAGAAACTCATCATGACTTCCCTATTAAAAATTCTATTTTTTCCTGCCACCACCTCTGCCCTGGGACTTCCCAAACCTCTTTTCCTTGGCCCGGTTTTTTTTTTTTTTTTCTTTTTTTCCTTTTACTCTTCTCACCTGGAACCTATTATAAAAATTAACTTATTTATGTGTTTAGTCTCTGCTAGATGGGAATCTCCTCCAGAGCAGGGATCTTTGATTCACTGACGTATCCCCAGCATCTAGAACAGCACCTGATAGATGTATTGTAGATAATGAAGATTTGTCGAAAGAACAAATTAGTCAAAGGACAATCTGGCTCTTAAGGTCTTAAGCACAGCCCCCGGCCTCTGTGCACACCTGGCGCTGACATCTTTCTTTCATGATGTGACTTTGTCCATAGGGCAATCCAGGTGGCAAGTAATTCTCTACATCCAGCATCGTGGAGATTAGACGAGAGTGGACAGGCAGCCACTGCTCTCTGGGGCCAACTACAGTTGGATTGAGGAGATAAGACACACAAGTCAGGCAGATCATAATACATTTGTTTCGCTTATAGGCTGTGTGGGACCGACTCTAAGTCCGACAGAAACCCAGGCCAGGGCGCTGAGCACAGGCAGCCTCGTTGGGAAGTGACTTAATGGAAAAGGCAGGAATAGAGTTGGGACTCTAAGGGATGGGGATGGGTGGGAAGGAGGGCAAAGCCCCTTCCTGACTGAGGGAACTCGTGGACAAAGCCATAACGCCAGGATGGGCAGGTGTGTGAGAAGCATGGCCTTCCTGTCCTCAGACCTTGGCTCAGCCTTGATACTTAATCCCCTTCTCGAGAAAACCCACTCCCGCCCCACAAACTCAGTCGAGCTCCAGCAGCCAGAACACTACGTTCCCTTTCTCCAGGAGACTTGTCACAGTTTGTCATTGTAAGTGCTCAATAAGTATTCACTGAGTGACTGAATGAATAAATGAAGGAATGGGTGAACAAATGAGTGGGCACGTTAAAGAAAGTAGATCGAGAAAGGCCATTATGTCTGGAGTGGGCAATGACGCTGATGACTCTGAGAGGGGTTTATGAGAAGATGCTCGCGGCCTCCAGCACCCACCTGGCACCGACCATGGTGCCAGACGGTTTCTCATTTAATCCTCAGACTCATGGAGGGAGGCGAGCATTTTGGGAACCATTTTTCAAGAGATGAACTTCATTAGCTTATCCAAGGCTGATTTAAATAGTGGCGGCAGCATTTTAACTCGGCGTCAGGCCATTCCAAGCCCCTGCATGGAGAACAGGTAGGCAAGACGTGGGCAGGGAAGGGGGACCCAAAGGCAAGCGTGGGGAGAAATGCGTCCCGCCATCTGCTGGAATCAAAGGCTATGGGACTTCCACGCCTCTGACGCTCAGCTCCAGCCTCCTCCTCTGAACCCAGGAGCAGAGGGGAGGGACGGGGAAGCAGAACACACCCCCCAGCGGGACAGCTTTCCCCAGTGACACGCAAAATCAACCACATAAACCGTGAAACGTGAGTCACGGTTCCGTTCCGCAGTGGCGAACAATTAGGATGTTTTTTGTTTTTTCACCAAGATGAGAAAGGAAAGCTAGCAAGGAGCTCTCTGATATGACGCAGAGGGCGATGGCTCTTTGATGACATGAATCTCCCGGGCCGGGTTCAGTTCACCCGGCCACGTGAACTTGTCTGCTCCGGGCAGTGCCTGCGCTGTTTCCTCTCCATGCAAAAATGGATGAGACTCTACCGAGGCCTTGGGGGTGTCCTGTGCTTTGGTTCTCCAATGTATTGTTGTAATTGATGACGACTTCTTTCTTGGTAACTGTGTGTGTGTGTACATACACACACCCACATCCACATCCACGCAAAGACACACAAACAAAAGTCCTTCTCTCTTTATTTATTCTCCCTGGACCTCACAATACTCCTCCTATAGCCCTGTTTGTTCATTTATTTTTAATGCTGGTTTTCGTCAAGGTATAATTTACTTAAACTGCACAGATTGTAGTGTCCAGTTCGATGAGCCGTAAACATGTATATACCGGTGGGACCCCTCCCCCCAGTCAAGATCTAAAACATTTCCATCTTCCCAGAAAGTTTCCTCATGCCCATTTCCAGTCCACATCTTCCCCACAGCCAACATCTCTTCTGATTTCTATCATCATAAATTACTTTCGCCTATTCTAAAAATTCATTTAAAAATAGTTATAGGGTATGCACTCTCTGTGGACCAGTTTGTTTCACTCAGAAAAATATTCTCTGAGATTCACCCACGTAGTTCGTTTAATCCAAACTTTGTTGCTACGGACTGATGGTCGCGTCGTCCCAAAACCTCTACGTCGAAGCCCTAATCCCACCACGTGCAGGTATTTGGGTGGTTGTGAGGCGAGATGAGGTCACGCAAAGGGGGCCATCCTGCTGGAATTCGTGCCTTTATAAGAGACACCAGAGAGCTCTCTCTCCACACACACGCCCCAGCAGAGGCCATGGAGGCAAGTAAGGAGTCAGCCGTGTGCACTCCAGCAATCGTCAGAACCTTAGCTGCCAGCACCCTGATCTTGGACTTCCAGCCTGCAGAGCTGTGGGGAAATGTCTGTGGTGGAAGCTGCCCAGTTTGGGGTTTCCTTTTGTGGCAGCCGAGCCTTATGTTCCCTTCTGTCCCATTGCTGGAGTAACTACAACTTGCTCGTCTGTTCTCCTGTTCACGGGCGTGTGAGTCACGTCCGGTTTGGGGCTCTCACGAGTAAAGCTGTTCTGATCAGTCTTGGGCTGCTTTTGTCTTTCTGCTCCCTCTTTTCTCTCCCACGTGGCCACTTCTCTTACTGGTTGAGAATTCATGTCTGAACTTGGCCAAAGTCACCTAATGTTCTCAGAGGTGAGCATCTTAGAAGGATGCTCAGGACAGATGCGATTATTACCAGATGAGCTGTTCTGTGCCACCCTCATCCCTGCTGTCCATCCATCAGAGATTTTAGTTGCACTACATTAAAATCCCTCTTCAACCTCTCAAGAGTGTTTCTAGAAAGAGAACTAGGAGGAGGTGAGGAAGGGAAGCCGCCAGCACGTGAAAATGGGGATCCACTGGGCAGAATGCACTCCGACCTTGTCTTATGGATCTCAGTGGCAAAGGCGAGGGAGTGAATGGGGGACAGAGAAAAGGCCAAGAAGTGCGATCGGCTAATATTTCAAATGAGAGCAATATTTCGAGGGCTGTATGCAGAAGAAAACTCATAAGTATGAAAACTCATAGTACTTTAACGTAAAAATAAACACAAAATAACGTAGAGCGCCTAGCACTGAGTTCAAAAACATTCAGATGACTGAACGAAAGGATGAAAGGCAAAGATGCCCAGCCCTTTCATCAATGGAGTGAAAATTCCAGCTGCTATCCAACACGTCCTGCTCCTCAGCCTGCCCTGGGGGCACACCACCCGCTCCACAGGAGGGACTGGTGTGGTATTTGAGACACGCCTGCACCTCTGTGATCATGTCTGGCAGGCTTTCTTACCTTGAGATGTCCCTAGCCAGATCAAAGAGGAGAGAGGCACCTGACTAGCCTTCAGGGCTTTCCAAGTGAAAAATCTCTCAGGGAAACTGGGCTTTGCAAGGATTGTTGCTTCTCTGCTGAGGTCCTGCTTCAAAGAGAGTGAGAAAGAACAACTGATTTCTGGCTGTTCTCTGTGGGAGCCACCGGGGATGGGGATTGACTTCACAGAGAGACCTGGGTAAATTTAAGTTCCGATAATCTGTGACGTCAAAGAGAGTCACCGGCACCATATTGCACATCTCTTTGGTTAACTTAGTGCTGGGAATTCTCACGAAGAACCAAAAGGGATAGAGAGAATTTACTTTGGCATTTGGGAGAAGAACTTTGTCCTCATTGCAGCCTTTCTAGAGGGTTATGGACCCTCCCGCAAAACCAGTTCCTACACTAGAGAGCCAAGCAGACACCTCAGCAGACCTATCGTTATAGAAGTGGAACTGGCTGAGAACACTGGGGGCCCTGGGGAGCAGGAGGTAGACCCTTTGGGGGGAACCTTCGTATGGGTTGAGGGTTTTAGGATGCAAGGCCAGAGGAGAGCTGGCTTCAGCACGTGGAGCAGGATATTCCCTGGGTGTGACATGAGAATGTGCCCAGACCAAAATTCTGCCCCTGAGGCTCCTCTCCCTGCACTGGGGACTCGAGGTAGGATAGGACCTTCTACACCAGCCATTGCTCGTAGTTGCTTTCACCCACTGTGCCTTCAGAGGAAGTTGGCTAAAATGCCCTGTATAAGGCACAGGTTTTCTTCAGAAACCAAGGTCTTTACCTTCTGCCCCCTGCTCAGCATGACACTCAGTGTCGTCCACTCTAGCGTCCTCAGTTGCTCCTTGGGTCCCCTACTCTCCAACCACATAGAAGGCCCACCATACCCTGAGCTTTCTCACCATCAAGCCTTGACCCAGAGTGGCCCACTGTGATGCTCGCCCCTCCCAGCTCTTGACGGATCTCTCACGAGCCCCCACTCATCACTCACAGTCTGGCCCAACCAGTTCAAATTAAACCTCTTCATCCACAGTGCTCCTCAGGCACCTGGTACAGAGCTCTGGCACGGAGCAGGCACCAGGTGTGAACTGCCACCTCCTCAAACACAGGTGTGTATTAGGGTGTATGTCTCACAAGAGCAGGAGCCTCACCATCCCTAATACCACACCCTGCGCACAATAGAGCCTTGGCCGGCATTTGCTTAATTCAATTCTATTCTATTAACCTGCCAGCCCAGGTCCATTGAGCTCATACCCTTTCCTCAGACCTCTGCCTTCTCCACACCTCAGGAAAACAGTTCCTGGCTCTTATTTGTCTGCAGTGCTCTGACCCACTGCAGATATTGACCCTCATTTGGCTCCAGGCCTGCTGAGCTTCTCAGTGCAAGGCCATTGCAATGCTAACCTTGGCTTTCCAATTGACCATTGCATCGTGGCTGTAGTGAGTGCCGTAGATATCCCTTCATGTCCCCTAGCATTCATTCCTGTGCTTGCTGAAAACCCAAGGGCTCTCCCTAGACCCATGTGCAGGGTGGACTAGAAGTGACAGGGAGTCCCCACCCTCAGCCAGGGGTAAGTGCAAAGAGTTCAGGTACCCCAGCCTCCTTGACACCGCGGAGGGACACCTCCAAGGCATGGCCCGTGCCCTCTCTCCGTTTCCCCACAGAACTGAATCCCAGCTGCCTGTAGTGATGTCTGCTCCTCCGTGGACCTTCGGCTGCCCTCCGCCCCTTCCCTGCTCCCTCTTCCTTCTGCGCCACCTCTTCCCGGGTCCACTGGCACCCAGCTCCTGGCCTTCGGGGCTGCTGTGGGAGCACGCAGCCTAAGGCAGCGGTCAAGAGCCCTGCTTGAAGGTTTGACCTTCAACAGGTACTGGAAACCTCAGCTTCCTCATCTTAGGATGGAGATAGTGGCAGGGCCTAAAAATAATGGCGACTGTGTGGAGCATTAGTGTCTGCCTCACACCGATCTTATTTCCTCAGAGTTAAATACCATTGCGATCTCGGTTTGATGAGGAGGAAGCTGTTGTGCACACGTATACACACGCATACAATCGGATGACCTATCCAGAGTCACTCGGGCACTAAGTGGTACAGCCAAGATTAAATTAGATGATGATGATGATGATGATGGCGATGATGATGTTTGCAGTGGTGGCAGCTAGCAGTTATGGAGGGCCTTCTTTGTGTCAGGAACCTAGACACTTTCTTGTTTAAATCTTAAAACAATCCTAAGAGGTAGGAACTATTATGATGCCCACTTTACAGAAAGAAACGCCAAATCCCTGAGATGTTAAGTCGCTTGCCTGAGATCGAGCAGCTGGTCAGTGGAGGAAACAGATTTAACTCAGGTCCGTCTGATTCCTGAGTCTACTTCTCAAGCAAGATACGGAGAAGAGATGGCACCAGCACACTCAACTGTTTCCAATTTGATTTAATTATCATTTTTCGGTCTGATTTCCCTGCTTGACACTTTATTTTCTTTCATCAGATACTCTGGATCAAGACCTTTTGTCCTCCAGGGGAATTTGATAAAAAATATATCTCATTCTCCTCCTTCGTGAAGCTGTTTCTGAAAGCGCTCATGTTCCCTTGATGTGTCCCCGTTAGAGCCCGCATGGAAATTCAGTGAGGCAGAGAGCCGTGTGTCTCTTCCAGATAAAGCCATGACAGCTTATGATCTGAGAATTGCCCCCCACCCCACCCCACGATTACTCAAAGGCGTCTTGACTCCCACTCACAGCCCGTGGCCCGCAGCCGGGGGCTCGAGCTTGCTATCAGTCTATTACTGCTCCTTAACTCAGAAGACTTCAGCGTATTTACAGGCATGAGGATAATTTTCAGAACAAAGCCAGCGCAACGTGCATGTTTAAGGGCCTCGCTTCCCTTTAAAGTCCTCGCCGAGGCCGCTGAGCCATTTTCAATCATCATGAGAAATGATGCTTTATGCTGGACGAAGAGAATTGGACGCTGAGACCTCATCTTTGTTCTCTCTTCCTCACCTCGCCCCCGGCCGTCGGAAACAAGGCATTGTAAAAATAATTGTCCAATTTTTCCAACATGATCGATTTGCTGTAATTTTCTTTTTAAAGAATGAAAAGGAGGGAGGCTTGGCCAACCACCTCTCCCTTCTCCCCCCTCCCCTGCCTCCGTCTCTAGAGTCTGTGCCAACGTCAAGTCGCGTGCCGTGAACTGAGTGCCCTGTAGCCCCAGGTGGGACACCAGTCATGGAGGATGCTTCTCCCGCGGAGGAGCATCTTGTGTCCCACCTGGGGCTACAGGGCACTCAGTTCACGGCACGCGACTTGACTTTACTGAGCAGGTGTCACGCTGCTGGGCCAGGTTTCAAAGGGAACCCCGATACTTCCCCCTGTATATTTCTACCCCGGCTATTTAAAAGGAGTCGAAGGGGGCGGCGTTTGAAATGACAGCAAAAAAAGAAGATGAGGAAGAACGTGGAGGAGGAATTGGAGAGGGAGGAGGAGGAGCCGCCGTCATATGCCACGTTCCCATTGCCTCGTACCCTCGGCAAGGCGGTCACGTGACTGCGGCTCCCAAAGCAACAAGTGAGCCCTGGCACCGGATCGTCTTGCCTTTTCTGTTGCTCTGTTCACTCCTGCTTTCCCCCAGTTCGACTCTGAGCGAACTCGAAACGTCTCTATTTCCCTTAGGCTAAGGGGTGGACAGGAAAGATGCTCGAGGAGGTGAGGGAGTAAGCCACAAGCATGCTTGACAGAGGACACAGCCTGTGCAAAGTCCCTGGGGCGCAGCGGCCTGGGGTGTTTGAGAGACTGCAACGAGGCCAGGGTGTGGCTGGAGCACAAAGAGCATATTAAGGGATCAGACAAGAGAAGGGAAGGTACTGGGGAGGCGGTCACGCGGGGCTGTGCCGGCCATCGTGCGGACTCAGCTCACCCTGACTGAGGTTCTCTTCATCCTGTGAAACGGGTGAGAAATGGTAACAGGAGTCAGGATGGGATCATAATGCGCTGGCTAAAAACCTTCCAAATTTCTCCATGGCTGGTAGAGTAAAGTAGAAGATTCTTCACCACGTAGCGACTTCCTCTAGCACCTGCCGTGTTACCCCGTATAAACCCTTTGTGCTAGCGAGTCCTCACCCTCTTCCGGTACATCTTCCATTTTACTCCCTTGGTGAACTCGCCCAGTTGTGGGTCTTTATTGCCATCCATGTTCTGATCATTGCCACGTGTACATGTTCTAGTCCAGACCCGTCTCCCGAATTCCAGGCTCATGCCTCCGACTAACTGCCTACTCAGTGTCCCCACTTGGACGTCTAATAGATACAAACTCAGAATGTCCAGAACTAATCTCCCAGTTCCTTTCCACACCCCAAGCCTGCTCCACCCGCAGCCCCCCATCTCACAAGATGGCAACCTCATCCTTCTGGCTCTGCAGGCCTCAGCGTCATCCTTGACCTGCCCTCTTTATTTCATACCCCACATCCAATCCGTCAGCAAGTCCTGTTGGCTCTGCTTTCGAAACATCGAGACCTTGACCACCTCTCACCACTTCCCCTGCCCCAGTCCGAGCCACCACCATCAGTTCTTGCCTTGATCACCGCAATGGGTCCCTAACTGAGCTCCCTGAGTTTACTCCTCTAAACTCTCTTGTCAACATAGAAGCCTCCATGCCACTCCCCTGCCCAAACCCTACATGGCGCTCCATTCCACTCAGAGTAAAAGCTACGGTCCACAGCCGTGCCGCCCACTCACCTTTCTGCACGGGTGGGAATGTTCTGTATCTGTCATGTCCAACAAGGTAGCCACTGGCCACACGTGGCTACCGAGCACTTGAAATGTGGCTGATGTGACTATATTACATTGAAATTGTTTCTTTCTTTTTAATTAGTTTACATTTGAATAGTCACATGCGGCCGGTGTCTACCATATTGAGCAATGTAGGCCTATAAGGCCCAAATGAGCTGGTCCTACCTTTGGCCTCTTGTCCTGTCTTTGACCCCTCCTCTATCCCCTGTCCCTCACACCCACACCATTCCTGAACTCTAACTCTTTCTTCCTCAAAACAGCCAGGCTCAGTCCTGCTGTAAGCTCTTTCTACCATCTGTCTCTTCCTCCTGGAAGGTCCCTCCCCAAACAGCAACCTGGTTAGCCCCTCTCCTCCCTCTGCTCTTGCTTTCATAGTACACCCCGTCTTCACCCCACCTCCCACCCACATCTGCTCCCACTCTCCCTCGCCTTACTCTACTTCTCCCCTTCTAACTAGTTCCATAATTTACTTATTTAGTAGGCCTATTATTTTATATCTGTTCTCTAGAATGGCCGCGCCGCCTGGGTGGAGGGCTTCATCTCTCTGGTTTACTGCTGAGACACCAGCACCTTGAAGAGCGCCGCCACACAGAAGGTGCTCAGTAAATGTTTGTAAAAAGGACTCAGTTGGTGAAGTCTGGCCCACTCCCTGCTGAGCCCTCTTTGGGGACGCTTATGTTTGTCTCTTCCTCCGGAGTGCCATCTGCTGCTTACCCAACTGCATTCATTCATCATCCGTCAAAGAATCAATGAGAGCCTGCTCTTTGCCAGGCATGGTGCTAGGTGCTAGGGACACCGCGCTGACCAGAGCAGGTGAGGATCCCTGCCCTTAGGGAGTTGACATTCACTTCAGAATAGAGACACTGAAGAGGCGAATGAAGAAACGAAGGTATAGAGAGTGTGAGAAAGGGACAAATATCATGGTGGAGAAAAAGGAAGGGGGTTTGGGGGAAGAATCTAGAGAATGAGGACAAGGACGGCCCGTCTGAAGGGCCCAGCTGCACAGAAGACAGTGTGCCGTGGGAGGGAGAGAGAAAATGAATCAGTGAGAACAGCAAATGTTGGGGACCTGGCGGTGAGAAGGAGCGAAGCTCTAAGACATGTCAGGATGTGATGGACGTGACGGCCAGGTGACACGTGGCTTGAGACGAGGCCGACCCCAGGGGGCAGGGCTCGGATCAGGCAGGCCCAGCTCTGCTATCTCTTCTCTCGTCACTGAAGCAGGCTTCCGTCTCCTTCTTCCCTGAACTCCCAGCACATTTATCACCTAAAATGTCCTTTTCACTGCACGACACTTTCGAGTAAGATTTTATGCAGAAGTCCCCATATCAGAGGTGTTACGTGGAGAGCTTTTCTGGTGGCAGGTTGGAGGCCCGGAGCTCCACCTTTCCCGTCACTTCTTAGGTACCCCTAAAGGCCCCTCGGGGACCTTGGTGAACCCCAAAGCTTCCAGGAGCTTTATTCAAAGACCCCTGTATCATATATGTGGCCAGGAAGCCCGGCTCTGCCTCTCTGCCTCTCGCCTCAGTGCGAGTCCTGTTTCCACACACACAGCTGTCACTGCCTTTCTGGTGGGGAGATTTTGTTTCTGACATCCCCTGATCGGGCCTCTTGGAGTGCTGAGCAGTTTGAGGAGCTCAGTATTATCATCCACTTAGCAAACCCCAGTGGTCTGCTGTCGCGCTCCTGTCCAGGCCCCTAGGAACTTTCTCAAACTTCCGCGTTTAAGAATTACCTGGAGATCAAGTTCAAAAACAGCGCAGGTTCCAGAGTCGAGTGAGGCTTAGAAATCTGCTGTTTGAATAGGCAGCCCAGGTGATTCTCATGCAAGGGGCCCGTGGATCACTCTTTGCACGACACCGTCTCGAAGGACACACAAACTACGCATTACTTGAAATAGTCGGGATGTTAGCTCCAGTTCAAGTCAGCCGATTAGAGTACGCTCTTCGTTGAGTTATAGTCCAATGTCGAGGGAGATCCAGTACAATTCAAGGGTTGGGGGAGGAAGTTGGCTTTCCACTTAAAAATAAATCTGGTCCAGTGTCAGGACTACCTGGCTCGCTTCACAAGCCTCTGGGGAAAAAAAAATGCATATTACTGACAGTAACTTGAGGAAAGCTAAACTTAGCATAAGGGTGATGTTCTCTGTGATGGAGACTCCCTCGTTCCTCCCACCGCTCCTCCCACTGTAAATTACTGGAGCGAGGACCGCAGGCCTCCGAGGCTGTGATAGCAGTTGCAGAGAGCTTGCTACTGGCTGCTCGAGTCGGTGCGGCAGAGATAAATTTTCCCCTGGCATGAAAGATCGGGCCTGCTCTGCCTTTTCTGGCCTCCCACACTGGATTGTCAATTTCTGGTCGTGTGTCCTTCTTCTGTGCTCAGCTCCCAGCTCCTTCAGGGGGAACTCCCGCCTACGAAATCAAGAACCTCCAATGCCCGATTCAGTGTCTGACACTTAGTAGAAGCTCAAAAAGATTTTGCAGAATGGCTAATTTAGTCGGCATCAGAACCAGCAACATAATTTTTGGGGCCGAGTACAAAGTGGAACTGGAGGGCCCCTTGATGAAATACTAATAAGAATTTCAAGACGGCAATGGCAGAGCGTTAAACCAAGCTCGGGGCTTTCCCGCGTGCGAGGGCTGTGGGTGGGCACAGGCGGCACATCCACGAAGCCGGCCAGCCCTGCTCATCACTGATGTCGTTGACTCCCCAGAGCACCTAAACCTATAAAGGCAGGGGTCCCCGTTTCCAACTCAAACAGCGTAAAAGCATTTGCCTTTGAGGCAAAGAGCAACTCAAACAGCCTTCCTTTTTCCTGCTATTGGCTCACCAAACTGCCCACCGCCCCGGCCCCCAGCCACCTAGCACCCACCTTCCTCAGGGCAGAGTCTGTAACCCTTTGGCTCGTTTGCTTTCCTGTGCCCCTGAAGGATTGACAGCTCCTCCAAAGGACAGGGACCAGGCCTGTGAATCCCCAGGGACTTCAACAGACCCTGGAACATTTTTAGCAGTTAATTAATGTTTGTTTAAATGACTAGAGGGTAAATTAATAAATTAAGTCCAGATGGCAATGTTGGCTTCTTATGGCTTGTGACAGGATTTTTCAAAATATCTTCCGAATTAACTTCCATGAGAGCACTAAGAAATATATTTGAAAAAACAAAACGCTCAAGTCATGTTGAACCCACATAACCATCTTCTGGAACCTCACCTCCCATCAGGTCGCCCTGGAAACACCAGAAACAGCCTCATCTGGGTACTCGTCAGAAATGCAAATTTGCACATTCGCCGGCCCCGCCCCAAACCAACTGAATCAGAAACGCTAAGGGAGGGGCCCAGCCAGCTCTGCTTTAACATGGCCTCCAGGTGATTGGTGGCCCTTATCTGGGAGGGTGTTGGAAGGAATAGAGTTTAGAAAGCAATGACTTCATGGAATTCTCTTCCAGATGCATTTGAATTTTAATACAAATTAATTGTTTGCAGCAGCAGCCTGCAAATTCTCAGAGGATTAAATTTTATGGGGAAATTTTACATAGTGAGTCAAAATCCTATAAGTCTGGCTCTTGATAAGGGTATTTATTTGACTCAGCAAGTAGGACATTTGGATGAAAATAAGAGAGGAAAGATGAATGCTCGTAGTAAGTGTATTTTTTTTTTTTAACAAGAAAAAGACTGTTTGTCGATATAAAGCTAGAAGGTGAATTAGGGAGAGATGTGTGTGGCAAAGGGAACACTGGACCAACAGCCAGAAGATCACCAAGACACGCGACCTTGCACAAGCCAAACGCTTTGAGCCTTAATTTCTTCATCTGAAAACTGGAGATATTCCCAGGGTTGCTATCCATGGCTGGGCAGGTTGTGCCCTGCACAAGGGGATCCTGCTGAGCCAGTCTTTGCTCCCCTCCCAGAGAAAGGGGCATCTTTGTCTGAGTCACTCAGGGGTGGCCTGTGAGCCGGCTGAGGCTCTGACCATACCTGCCCCTGCCCGCCTCGTCCAATTGCTGCGAGACTCAAAAGAGATGACGAGTAGGAAGCCATTTCAAAACTACACGGTGCCATGTGAATACAAGATAGGACTTGGTTTTGGTTGTTGCCGCTGCAGCAATAGGCTTATATTTTGGCCATCACACTCAGCCAAGCTGACCAAATGCTAGATATGCTAACTGAACACAAGCCCCTGCCCATCCACCAAAGCTCACACTGTGACACGTGAGACACCAGCAAGACCTTTCCGTCTCAGGAGTGGGGACCCTCGTAGGTGTTCACAACGCCCGTGAAGGTTTTGCCACTTTATGAGATAATTGCAAAGGACTGACTGGTGGAGGCCTCCAGAGGTCTGTAAGATATTGCAGCCAAACCTTCTCACCTGTCAGGTCTGGACATGCAGAAGTAAACCCTCAGGGACTCTGTTGGTGGTGGCTGAGCTGGCCCAGCCACCACCAACAGAGAGATGGCACACCAGAACCCAGAGTGAGGCTCCTCGGTCAGGCAGAGAGAGGACCCTTAGAGGTGACCCAGGCCTGGACATCTGTTTATTCTGCGCTTAAGAGGAGAGAAGATTCTTTCTAATATTTGCATCGAGAACCCAACTTTCTCCTTTGAATACCACAAAAATCCCCGTTGACCTGATTTTCATAAGCTTCGGGACATAAAATTGAGCACCGCAAGTATTTTATAGAAAAGCCAAAGTGGCCTTGCTCATTGCCACCTTGTGGCCGCTCAGCACTATAGCATCGACCGAGGTGAGCTGACACCTGCCTTTTGGGCACTTGGAACATTTGCAGAATTTCCTTTCTTTTCCTTGACCTCCAATTTGAGGGACCAACGAGCCATTAGCCTGTCTCTCTGAGATATGTGGGTGACCAGGGTGAACTTGGCCAAGCAGCCAGGGCTCCCTGCAGCTCCCATCTTGTCTTGCACCCCACACCAACCCCTGGAACTATACAACCTCTAAGCTTTCTTGCAACCCGGAAATATTTGGGTTTTCCCATAGAGAATCTGGGCTTCCCAGGTAATATATTAAAAGATAGGCTTAATTTGCGTTGCTTTGTTTTGCAAATCAAAATTACGTCTTCAGCCCCTCCCGACAGGGCCCCTGTGCTCTGCAGGAACAGCTCCCAGGGGAATTTCTGCATCAAGAGATAAGGTGGCTGGTTGCCAGAGGGCCACGGGGATCTTCAAACGCTGCTTAATTAAGTTCCAGCCAGCGGGCTACCTCTGTTGGCCAGGGAGCTCTTGGAAGATAAGACACAAGACACATCCAGAGATGAAGGGCGGAGCTTTGCAACTGGGATGAAGTAAATCAGGAGCTGTGTAACCTGTTTGCAAGCGGAAGTCAGGCCCCGGGAGAGCCCTGCAGTGTCTGCAGGGTGAGGAAGCGTTGGCATTGGAGGGGAGGCGGGCGGCTGGCCTGTCTGCCCGCTGTCCGGGACTCTGATGGAGCGCCATTATGGTGTTAGCTGGATGGGAAGATAAGGCGAGGTCTTCTCCATTCCGGAAGCTCACCCCCAGAGCCCCACGCCTTCTCGGCCTCCCGCAGGGATGTGCAGGCGTTGGAGTGGGGGCGCGTCGTTTATCCCCATGACCTAGCGGTGTGCTGCCTCCATTAGCAATCGAATTACATTCTGTGGTCTTTCTGTTGCCAAAATTTTTCTGGCTAATTTTGCTGCAGAGTCTCCCCCTCGCCCCCACCAACCCACCTTTCCCACACGTCAAATATAACAGTTCCCAGGGCTTCGATGCTCCTTCATGTTTCAAAAAAAAAATTTTTTTTTTTAAATAAGCATAACTTCCACCCAAGGAATTATAACTTTTGCTCAACTTAGAGATAGCTCGGTTGAAAGTTACAAAACCTAAGAGATGTGGTCACCTTGACTCTTGCTAACTGCAGACTATATTATTTCTTTTTGAAGGTACCTAGGTGTTAGTCATGGGGGTTTTTGACAGGTTGTATGGTGTGTGGGACAGATACACAGTAATTCTCAAACTTTGCATCGCAAAGGGTTTTGGTGAAAACCTCTGTAGAATATACAGCAGGTCCTTGAATAATGTCGTTTCTTTATAATATTGACAAAAAAAAAAAATTGGTGCCCAGCCGGGGCCACTGTGTGCAGCTGGCACATTTTCCCGACATCCGCGTGGGTTTTCTCTGCACTGTGGGTTACCACCGCATCCCAAAGACATGCACATGGCGTGAACTGGGTGTCTACATGGTCCCCGCCCGAGTGAGTGTGGGTGTGCGCGCGTCCTGCGATGGGAGGGCATCCTGTCCAGGGTTGGGTCCCACCTGACACCCTGAGCTGCCGGGGTAGGCTCTGATAACCCTCGACCCTACACTGAAATAAGTGGAGTAGAAAATGATTATCTTATTTGTTTTTATTCATCTTCTTAAATGTATGTATGGCTCTACACATTTATTTCAATGTCTAATATTAGAAGAGTTTGGGGTCTTTATTTAGGAGTTTGGTGATTTCTTTGTGGCCAGAAATATGCTATAGAAACTTAACTCTTGTTTACATCATTTAGCCTATGATAAAATTGGTTACATTATACATCGTTTTCCTGAAAATTGCAGTTTCCAAGAAACCTATCGACAATGTTTAGTGAGTACTTACTGTACACCCTTAAGGAAAACAATGTCAAAATTCACTGGCTTTACCCTCTGGGTTCTTTGGGGTCACCTGCCCTCCTCAGCGCCTATCTCCAAAATAAATGAAATTCATGATTTAAGTTAAAATTGGTCTAGAGAATTTCCCACTCCTCTTTAAGATAACTGCCGGGGAGGGAAGTGGAGAGTTTTCCCTCCTGAATCCTCAGATGTTTTCAGGTGGCGAAGCTTTGGTTACGTGTGTCCATGTCTTTGGCTATGTCTATTACAACACCTAACTCAGTTCTCTAACTGTCTGCGCCAATGTCTTAATGCTATGCTTTGGCTCCTCTCAGTCCCCACATGAGCCTGAGATACAGACCCAGCTTCTGCTCTGCCCTTTGACCTCCGCGCCTGGGCTTGAGGTTCTCTGGAGTGAGCTCACCTGTTAAATCTCTCTCCAAGTTCAGAGCCAAGTGGGCAGTGGCCCTAGCCATCCTACATGCCACCAGAAAACACTCCAGCTCGTATCTTTCTTAATTTGCTGAGTTTAAACATTAAACCGAGGATCAGCCGAGTCTGTGGGTACCTCTCAAGAGAGAAAATCAGCCTCCATCAGAACAGTCAAAACAGCCGAGTCAACGCGTTCTCAAGGGTGAACCCTGAGCCTTGGTGGTCCCTTCAGCAACACTGGAGGCCAAGTCAACATTTATATCATTCCCAATATCTCAAACAGAAAAAGGAGCATGTGGACGAAATGAACTCCAAAACCTCGCTGTACCTTAGAATGAAAATCCACTCTTTATTCTAGTTCCCATCTCAAGTTTTCCAAATTAAAGTTTAAACTAATTAAAGACCTAGTTCTTAAAGTTTCTAAATCACCGCCCCCCACCGCCTGCCCCGTTTGTTGATTCTGCTCAATCTGTACCAAGTGCAGTTCACCCTGACACCTGGGAGAATCGGAGTCTTCAGTGGATGAGGCTTGGGTCTCCTGGAGTAGGCAAGATTCCTCCACGACCTCAAAATTTGAATTTATTCTACACTGTAGATCCCATATGCTCCACTTTTAAACAGGAGCCCCAAAGTTTAGATGTATAAGAACAGCACTAGCCTCATACCTAGATTCGGAGGCAAGCAATTGATTCTGGGGTGTTATGGGTTGAACTGTGTCCCCCAAAAATCATATGTTGAAGTCCTGACCTCCCAGGACCTCAGAACGTGACCTCATTTGAAGACAGTGTCGTTACAGAGGTCATCAAGTTAAAATTAGGTCATTAAGAGTGGCACTAATCCAATATGACTGATGTCCTTATAGACGGGGAAACTTGGAGACAGGCACACAGGGAGAATGCCACATGAACGTCCAGAGACCAGGATGATGTGTTT
>NW_006436888.1:3263325-3266120 GCF_000325575.1 Pteropus alecto | reverse complement strand
GCCTGCAGAAGCATGAGGGCAAAGGCTCTCATGCCACCCTGCCTACTTTAACCTGGGGCTTCAGCGTCCAGAACCACAAGACAAGAAATTCTGTTGTTCAAGGACCCCTGTGTGTGGCCCTTTGTCCTGGTGGCCTGAGCAGAGAGCTAAGGGTGGCGGTCCCAGGAAGCACTGGCAGGAGAGTAGAAAGTGAGACAAGGAGGTACCAATGGAGGGAACGGTAGCAAACAGGTTCCACAACAGACAGCTGAGGCTTAGACGGCTCGAGGAAGCCTGGGAGACAGTGTAGACACAAGCATTCGCTGTTATCCCGGCTGAGGGTGAGGAAGCTGAGGTGTCCATCCTTCCACTCCCACCCGTCCTTAGCCACGGCTCCCAGAGTTCCCGCCAGCTGCAACAAAGCCCTTGGCTTGAGTCAAATCTTTGCAACAAGAAGCGGTTAACATGGACTGGAACAATGAACACTCATGTAAACATCAGCTACACGTAACATGTGAAATTCAGAAAAAAATCTAGTCCCAGCCTAGGTACTTTATTCCAAACTGAGTGATGTTCACTGAACCCATAATAGCAACCCAAACAGGTGTTTCCATTACCCACGACCATAACGGGCACCCTGTGGTATCTGAGAGAAGGAGAGTAGATAAGAAATACCTTGGTTTTAGCCTCCCCAGGATGCTAATTGGTCTACACCTATAGCCTGCACTCCCTGGTCTATACGAACTCTAATTCAATGAAGAGACAACTCCAATGGAAAGGTCACCTACGGTGAGTGCTAACCATTAAGAAAAAACAGCAATGAAGTGGCCCCCATCACCTGTCTTATTTGAGGAGCCTTTCTCCCCCATTCAATGCCTTCAAAACCTCTTGATTTCTTTTTCCCTTTGAGCTCCGGGCTAGAGGGCTAAAGGTCTGTTGCTCCCAGGGGCAGTGTGATCTCGTGAGAAGTCCTCCACGGCCCTTGTAAGGGGCAAGTCCAAGTCCTGGGCCACAACTACTATTACGGGTGCGCTGCTCTGTTCTGTGGGATTGCTTGGGATTAGAGACCCTGTCTCCTGAGAAGGTTTCTCTCTCTCCACCCCATATGCCCTGCAGCTGGAAAAGCGCCCTCCACAGATTTCTAAGTGGAAATGCTTTTTGATGCTTCTAAAGCCAATGTCCATGGGTTGCCTAGTGGGGATCAACCATTCTTCCAGGCCTTCTTCAAGACACTGTGTTTCCACCACATTTCAGCCACCCAGACGTTTAGAATCCTTTTCTTTCCGTTACAGCTTTCTGCACCGGCGGAATATATACCTGTCTTCATTTTTCTTTGTTGTTTCTCGCTTTTCATTGTTCGTCTGCCGTGTTTTCAGGCTGTGGTTAGTCACTGTAGCTCAAATTCTTGCTCCGGAATTAAGCTCACCTCCTCAGCCACGCGTGGCTCTCCCATCCGGGAGCGGGCGCTGTCCGAGGTACTCTATGCTAGATGCCCCGCCCACTTCAAAGCTCGCAACTGCACTGCAGGATAGATTAGGTCAATATTTTGCAGCTGGGGGAAAAAAAAAAGATAAAAGAAGTCAAATAATTTTCCCAAAGTCATCCAAACGAGGAAGTAGGTGAGGAGAAATTAGAATCCATCTCTTTCACCACCACGTTATAACGTAAAACCTAGAACAGAGGTACAGCCAAGTGCAGCTGAGAAATAGAGGACCTATAATTTGCACTTTGAAAGGTAAGTAAGCCTGGCACCCACTCAGAAGCTTGCCCACAGGACAAGTCGTGATTAGATCGTTCACAACAACCTTTGGTAGCATTGATTAACATCAATGTGCTAAGACCTGTGCTAATTACTTTGGGCATTGCCTCCTTCCAATACAATACTCCATCAGTACCATGGGCATCTTATAGAAAAGAAAACTGAGACCCAAGGAGGCTAGGCCACTAGCTCAAGGTTAAACCGTTGGTAAGTGGCAGAACAGGTACATGAACTCAGATCTTTCTGGTCCAAAGCCCAGGGTGTAAAGGACCAGGCTGGGCCATCCCAATATCTATGGGATCAGGGGATGGCAGAGACTAGGAGTGAGAATGGGAAGGAGCAATTGGAAGGGACGTTTCTCCTACTTCCTACGTTTGGGGTCTCCTCGCCAGGAAAGACCAGAACGCACCCTCTATCCCTGAGATGAATCGCAGTGTGTATGTGGTTATCCTAACTATTTCTGGCCCATAGCGAGGGCTCTCGATGCCACTGTCCCAGCAAATCTACCAAACATACATTCCAAATTGAAGTGGCCTCTCCCTCCCAGGCTTTGCCAACAGCTCTTGACCTGACAGCAGCCCCAGAGAGGAAGAGATTGTTGGTACAGGAGCATCCCCACACAGGACAGCAGTCAGCAGAGGGGTCCAACTCAGGGCTGATGGAGACAGGCACTGAGGGCCCCAGGGTCCCCCCGACTGGCCCAAACAAGATGCCTGATTTCTTCACCGCTACAAGCACACTTTTTACTCTTCACCTCCCATGTCATTCACATGTGGATGAGGGACAAGTTCACTTCTGCCCCTCATCACAGAGTTTGAGGACTAGAGGAAGAGAGTAAAAACAGAACTGCCAAACTGGCATCTCACCCAACCCCTTCAATACAGATGGGGAAACCGAGACCCATAGACGAGATGTGTGCAAGGTGGGTTCCAGGGGCAAAGCTCGTCTTGATTGGGGGATTTTCAGCTCCTGACCTGGTCCACGACACACTATAGTGTTGGTGACTATATGAGTTGTAAGTGACAGAAATCCAACCCCGATGGGCTTAAGCCTAAAG
>NW_006436888.1:3237485-3261883 GCF_000325575.1 Pteropus alecto | reverse complement strand
GAATTTTATACTCACACTGCTTATCTGAGCTCAGCCCAGGGCTTCATTTCTGTGGGAGCATATGGTTACAAACGACCAAAACAAACTGAAAGCAAAGGATAAGTTTCTGGAAGGTCACAGGATTCACAGAACTGATGGAAGGCCAGAGGACCAGGCCTAGGACAGAGCAAGAACCAAGGCTGCGGTGAGAATCGGGTAGCAGGAAGCCCAGCCCCGGTAGCCTGATGGGCGCATCTCCGTGGCAATAAGTGGTCACCAGTTAGAGCTCGCCCAGTCTTTGGGAAGGAGAGCTGATTGGCTGAGCCAGGGCACGTGCTCGCCTCTGGCTGTACTGGAGTGGTGAGGAGGAGGATTCGGCCTCTTCAGCTTCCCTAGCCCAAGGCTATCACCTGTAATGACCTCCTCTCCAAAACTATGCATAAGGGACAATTGGTAATTCCCCAGAGGGAAATTGGGGTGCTTCAGGAAGGGGGAATGTTTGCTGGGAAGCCCACCTGTGCTTGCATGCAGGCACATGCAGACACACACACACACACAGACGCAGGCACACACACACACACACACACACACACATACACAAGCAATGGACAAAAAGAAATTTCCTTACACACAAGGAGCTGAAGGGACACATTATCAAGACACGGCATCAAGCATTTTTTAATTAAAAACTTAGGCAGCACTATATAGTCCACCAACATAATAAAGTGCTACATTACGCAGAGCAAACATGCGCTGAATGGGCACTTGTTCAAAGACACAAGTGGTTGGAGAAAGGAGACGCCAGCGTGGGGTGATGTTTCTGGGAAGTTGCACCAGACGATCGCGTTGATCTGGGCCCTGAGAGAGGAACAGGGGACAGAGAGTAGGAAGCAGGCAGATGAAAACATTCTAGGGGAAGGAAGCGGGGAATACTGTGGACAAATGCACCGGAATTCCCATCTCCTTTCCTGAGAAGATCGGACCGTGAGACTGCAGAACTCGCTGCACGCATTGGGGTCTTACCGTATCTAAAAGGCGGAGCGAATAATTCTTCCCTCACAGGGTGTGATTAGGTATGAACAGTGCCTGGTGCGCTCAACCCAGACAGTGAAGACTTGGCAAATGTCAATTCCCTTTTCTTTTCTCCTTAATTTTTCTCTTTTATATTAAATTACATTGGTGCATAGGCAAGAAAGACTTGAGACAGAATTGGAGAAATAAAACCAGGCAGATTCATCTTTAATAATGACAGAAAACACCAAGCACGGCATGGGAACAGCCAGTCCTCATCCGTGTCCCTGACCTACCTGTGCGGCATCCCTGAGAAGTGTGTCCTGTGGCCCATAGTCTCCGAGCATCTATTTGCTTGTCTATTTGAAGACGCTCTCCCGGAGCCTTTGGAAAGCATTGGCATCTGATTATACATACAGTCACTACAGAAGTCATGTGCTATTTTTAAAAGTTTGCTTGGCTTTTACCCAAGAGAATTTATTTATTAAAGCACGGTGGGTCTGGGTAGCAAGGACAGACAAAGGGCACGCAGTTCCAGGGCTCAGTCACAGTAGACCTTCAGGACCTGGGTTTATGATGGCTCATCAAGGTGCTCCAGGTGTGGCAAGTGGCCATTTGGATGGGCACTGTGGAGTGAGTGTGCCGACAGCCCAGTATAATAGCCTCACCTGAGTTCTGCTTGATTCACACGTGCACGCTGGTTAAGTTACCCTTGACTGCATTTTGTGAGGGAAATTATATGCTACAGTGAGGACCAAGCATCAAGGGATTCCCGGGAGGATTGGGAAATAGCCATCTCGAGATCTGTTGCTGGGATCGTAGACTTAAGTGCCTACAAGGACCAGGCAGGTGACGGTAATGAATAAAACAGGCCAGAAATTAATGTTTTACAATTCCCATTCTTAGTGAAATATGTGCCTTTCTTAGTCTGCTTTTAATTTTCCCATTTTGGATAGAAACGTGGGCAGAGGGAAATATTTCTCCATTATGAGTCTTTTCTTAAGTGCCCCTTAGCCATAATGTAAAGGTAATAATTGAGAATGTACATTTTCAATTATTGCTTAATTAAAAACAATAACCACACCATACAGACCAAATTTATCCTTTGTAAAAGAAATACTAGTTTAAGACATCTGGCTTACCACGGATGTCAAGCCTGCTGCACCACGTGCATTCTACGTTCAATAGTCTATCGTAAGCCAAGAATATAAATGGAGGTAGAAAAAAAAACCCACACATAAAACTTCGAATGTAGCTTCTTGTAGTACCATATTCAACAAAGACATAAAAGGACCCTGCAAAAAAGAACTTTTACCGGATGCATTTTTAGGGCAGGGTTATAGTGAGGTTCTCGTGTATTTCGCAGGCAATGAGCCCTTTCCTTCAACTGGACAATAGGGGGGCATAAGCCAATACTGGACATTCTCCACGGAGCTTTACAGAATTGAGAAATTTTGGATTAATTTTCTCTATGTGCAGCAGGGAGCTAAGGGAGAGAGATGTAACTTTGCCCAGAGATGAAAGTGGGGGTTTTCTTTTGTTGTCGTTTGTGTTTTTGTTTTTGTTTTTCTTAAATTTTTTTTCCTCCAGCAAATCATTGACACCTAGGAAACTTATTAAAATAAGAATCCAACAAATATTTTATACTTACATGAAGTTCACATCCTTTAGTGTTTGTCTATTAGCAGCCATAGATCCATTCAGTTGTCATAAAAATATCAAGTTCTAAGTATGTGCTGAGAGTATGGTCTCTGTTTCAGATTTAAAGTTGTATTTCCTCAACTAGGGCCAATAAGCTACTTGAGGACAGAGATACTGTGTCTCATTCTGAATTCCCCAGATCATCTGGAACCTTCTACCCTGCATTACAATGACACATGTAAAATATCTCCCCCTTGAGAGAGGGAATGTGTTTATTCATCTCTATATGCAGCCCACAGGCATTGTCTTGCCCGGTAGTTAGTGGAAGCCCAGTAAATGTTTATTGACTGAATGTATAAATGAATTCTACTGACTGTGGGGGCATATACCATCACTGAGGATAGCAGTGATGGCTACAGAAATGCTCAGTAACCAATAAGTCACCTATCCAGTCGTTACTGTTTTTGGAGGTAGCAAATGGAGATCGGGGGTTTCTTGTCTGGACTCTAGAGGCATTAGCCATCCTTGGTCAGGGATTAAAATTAAAATAAAGAGTCAGATATGTGTTATCTATTGCCATATAAGATGCTACCCCCAAACCGTAGCAGCATACAATGAGCATTTATTATCTGACAGTTTCTGCGGATCCGATAGCAGTTTAGCTGATGCTTCTGGCTCAGGGTCTGTCACAAGGTTGCGGCCAAGATGTTGTCACTCGGGGCTGCAGTCACTCAAAGTTTTTACAGGCTGGGGGCAGGGGGCCTCAGCTCCTCACCAAGTGGGTCTCTCCAGAGATCTGCTTGCTACTTACTTAGCAGGGGGCTTCTCAGGGAGAAAGGAGAGGCTGAGGGGAGAGAGAGAGACAAAAAGAGAGAGATCAAGAGAAAAAGAGAGTGTTGAAGACAGAGGCTAAAGTCTTTATAACCTGTGCTTGGAGATGACATGCCATTTGCGGGAGAAGACTAAGGACAGGAGGCAGGATGGACCCCTGGGGACCGTCTGGGGGCTGCACTTGTTACCTGGGGATATTCAGTAGTCAGTGTTGATTTCAGAGACGCTCCGGAACCCCTATCTTGGAAAACGATAAAAATCTCTTTTCTGCTGTTCCCTCGTCTGTGGTCTTTCCTCTTCTGAAATTGTACTGGCAGGAAAAATTGATTTCTCTGCTGAGGAACTGGCAATATGAACTTATTTGAGTGAATGCGAACAACGCTCTGAAGGAAAAAACAGTTCTGTAAGTTGACCTGGCCCATGCAGTTCCAGAAGGGGCCCTGGGCTGTCACCTCCGTCCTGCCAGCCTCACAGGGCCGGCGTGAAGCCTTCACCTCTCATTGTGCTTTCACACGGACGTGAGGGGCTCCTCAAGCCAGAGCAGTTCTGCAGGACCCAGCTCCCCAGGGGCCTAAACCGGGTGTCCTGCTTATCCCCTGGCTCAGACAGGGGTTCGGCCGTAGATGCAAAATGGTCATTTTTCTGTAAACTCTGAAAGCAGGGTGTTCAAAAAAAAAGAGTTGATGCTTAATAAATTATTGTTGAAGAAACAAGGGACCATACGTAAGGGAGCATCTCAACAGACCAAACTCCCGGATATGGTTTTGGTCCTGGCTCCCGAGGGCAGAGTTACCACGGTTTTAAGGGGAGCCGTGGGTTTGAAATACCTTATGCCAAATGCATATGAAGGTACATGTTTAGACTTTATGACAGTTACATACTTATCTCATTCAATCCTTCCTGGTTGCCCATAGGCTCCTCGAAGGCAGAACTGTGTCTCTCTTGTTCACAGGTTCCCCCAGTAACTGATACAGTCCAGGGCTCTTCACAAGTCTTCCAAAAAATACTGTTCAATGAATGAATGTGAAAGCAATCCAAGAAACTCATCCGACTTAAAACTGGACTCAGTCTTTGAAGGGTCTTAAAGTTAGCCAACTATGGGAAAATCCAAACCGGAGGAAGAAGGGAGCTATGGCAGCCCTGGTTTCCTTTTTGTTTTTCAAACTGGGTGGCCCCGTTCCTTACTTCCCGCCTGGCAGCTTCAGTGGCTGGACAGCCCCAAGGTTTGGCCCATTTCCTTCGCTTCAATCTGGAGAGAAGCAGACAGTGCTGAGCTCTCAAACTCCCTCTTCCCAAGTAGTGGGCTCTTTCATATACTATGCCATTTCTTACCACCCTGTTATCCCAGACATCTTGCTCTGCCCTCAATGTTAAGATTCAGGCAGAGAGAGAGAGAGAGACAGACAGACAAACAGACAGACAGAGACAGAGAGACAGAGACAGAGACAGAGACAGACAGAGACAGAGAACACGCATACGTGTACACAGCTTCCAAAATTTTTCGCTCCTGCCTCTGCATCGCTCTTCACTGAGCCAAAGCTCTCTGATTAATATGAGGCAGACATCGGGTCAAAACAGAAACAGAGGCAGTAGATCTCTGCATCCTTTCTCTCATCAGAGTAAGGTAGGGGTGGGAGGAATGAAATCAAGGATGACACATCATTTTTATCTCTTATACCAATTCCAACCAATTAGTATCGGCTGCCTGGACTGCTGTGTCATGAAGGATTCTGAGGCTGGGTTCCAGCTCAGCAGAAAAACATGACATGATCCATTAATAATGCCTTCCATGGGTACCGAAGGGTGAGTGACAACTCGTATACCATAGATAAGCCGCAGCAGGGGATGCTGGTCCAGTATTATCGGAGCAATGGAAGAGCTAGAATGTCCGGCCTCAAAGGGAGAACAAAGGTCCTTGTTAATTGCAACATAAACACACAGCTAAATTGTGTCAGTATAGGGAATAATTGGACTGTATTTGCACATATAGAAAGGGGAGGAAGGATGGAAAGGTGAGGTTTGAGCTGCTGTCACCCGCATTCTAATTTCTATGGGGCTTTTTCCCTCTGTTTTCTTTCTTTCTTGTATTCATACGATCCCATGGAAACCGGGGCCATGTGAGTCATTAATACTCAACAAGTGGAGTAAGTGTTAGGCAGGTGATGCATTGAGAGACTGAGAGCAAATCAGTTTTCTCTTACCCACCAGTTCCGACTGGTTGGTGGGCGCTGCTCTCAAGCCCCTGAATTTCTTAGCCTGGAAGATATCGGGATGCCTGAGCCCTGGGCCTGACACCATGTGGCCGTCCTTTTACGTGGCACCCACAGGACAACGTCTGACCAAGCACATATGGACACATAGTCACCTTCCTCCTTTTCCAATCAACCCCCATGCTGATACCCAGGCCCAGTCAACCCCACAGAGCTGCCCGCAGACATTGGGCATTATCTGGAGTCTGATCCATCCATTTATATAGGCAAGTACACTCAGCCCAGCTGGAAGACCCACACACACAGCCTGGCAGCAGCCAGAAGGTCCAGTGTGGTCCAGCTTTGGGGCTGTTTACTCCCCGAGGATATTTGCTTCTCTTCCTCTGGCTCCGTTTCCCTCCTCAGGGTACCGGCACACACTTAGATCCTGAATAGGATCCCCAGGCCATGTTCTGTGAGGTTGTGTCCTGGTCTCGACTGGCCAAATGGCCCAGTGTTTACTGGAGGCCTGGGATGTCCCTCCCCTCCTCTCTGATATTCTTTTCTCTAATTTCCTTTGAGTCTCTGTCCAGGACCCCTCCATGTCCCATACACCACGGAGAAGTTCCCCGAGTGGCTGAGGAAGATGCCGCCACTCGGGGGACTTGCTCATCAGGACCTTCCAATCAGAAAGCAGAATCAGATCCCTTGCTCATCAGGACCCTCCAATCAGAAATCAGAGCATCAGGACCCTCCAATCAGAAATCAGAATCAGAGCATCCTTACAAGGCAGAGACAGAAATGTCACTCTGATGTGGCATTTTACAGGTCAAGAGGGCTTTGGCAAATCCTATACCATCATTAATTTCATCTCATTAAGGCACAAAACACCTTCGGAGGCGGGCAGTTTGTGGCCATCTCCATGGTCAGGATGCTGAGTCTCAGGAGAGTGAAATAACTAGCCTGAGGCCATGCAACAAGAGCTGGGGCTAAAACCCAGCCTCTCCAGACTCTGCACGTGGACTTTCCCCCATAACCAGGTTGCTGGGCTAACTTTTCATCCGCAGCTATAATAGTTATAAAAACGGTTCCCAAGGCAGATTGTTTGTGTCTCATGAAATCGTCACTGCTTCTTAGCTCCTACAGAAACTAAATTTCTTCATGGTCCCTGGAATCTGGCAGAAGAGAAATTACTCTCTCCCAGCTGTCATGCCTTTTTTCCAAGGTTTCACATATTCCTAGGAAGGATGAGACATTCAGATAATTGTAATTTAGTTAAAATTAGTTTATTCGCTGTCCTCTTTTGAAATGAGGGAACAAGGCATGACTGAAGCTAATGCAAGTAGAGAAGGATGCTGAGTCCTCGCCCATCCAGTTATATCCAGAAGGGTATGAGTTCTGCACGTAGCCAGGAAAGGCTTTAAATAAAGCAAATCAAGAAAATAGAAACCAAAAACCTTCCTGGGAGGGACCTATCTGGCTCTTCTACCAGGAGCTGAGGTTCCCTCCCGAGAAAAGCAAGAGGAGAATCCCGGCTTTGAATGTTTTTGTTCTTCCAAAAGCAGTTCTGGCAAAAGCTGAACTTCGATGCTCTTCTCTTTACAAGAGAGAATTAAATGGCGCTGCCTTTCCTCTGTTTTCGCCAAACTCCTGGCCACCAGGGCAAGTTGCTGAGGGCGGAGGATGCTTGCAACTTAGATGGTGGAGGCGGGAGGTTGGGGTGGGGCTAGATTAATTTCAGGCAACCCCGGGTCCAGGAGGCCTTACTGGGCACAGAGCAGATTTCCCGCTTATATATTTCAAAGGTAATGGAGGCCAACATGTTCATCAGCCCCACTGATAGGATCTCACTCTATCAGATCTAGATCACTGTCTTAGGACCTCCAGTCTAAAGTTGATCCCAAAGTCCTTTAATCCCACTAAATACCTTCCTCTGCATGAAGCTACCTTGACCAGCTGTGGCTTTACCTTATTTGAATCTGTAAACTAAGATTAATTTGTTTCTGTAGCATGCTTCCGTAACAGTTTTGGGCATACGGTCGGTGTTCAATCAAGGTTAGTGATTATCATTGGCAATATGGCCCTTGGACTTGGCAGCATATGTTCTTCTTGAGAGTTGACATATAGTATGACGATTTCCAGGCAGTGTTCTACAGTTAATTACTATTGCTTCTAATCTCTGCAACAAGGTGAAATCCAGGCACGGGCCTCAGCTCAGGAATCTTTCTATAGTAGAAGCAGCAGGCAGCACTACAGTCTCCAAAATGCTGAAGAAGTTTGAAAATAATGATTCTGCTCCTTCCTGCAAGGTCAGTACTCAGCCCAGCCCAGCCCAGGGTGCCTGTTCCATGAAGCCAGCTCACCTACTGTACGACTTTGCCCATCCGGTTATATCCAGAAATGCACGAGTTCTGCACGTAGCCAAGAAAACAAGGGATGTAGGGGCAAGGACCCAGTTCCCTTCCCTCCTGGACACACAGCTGGACTACATTTCCCAGCCTCACTTGCAGTAGAGTGGCAGCACATGACTGGGTTCTGGCCAATGAAATGGGAGCAGACTGATGTACACGAGCCTAGCCTATCTTAAAAACAAACAAACAAACAAACAAAACTCTTGGAAAGGAAATAATCCAAGGCCCAAGGTAGCATCAGAGACATGAGAAAGAAGGAGCTTGGCCTCCAGGTCTTCATTTGGAGGGCAGCAAAGTGCTGTCCAGCCTACATGCCCACACTGAACTGATGCACGAGAAAGAACAATTTTTTTTTTATGATATTAACATGCTTAAAATGTGGGAATCTTGGTTATGGCAGTTACCCTACCTTAATACAGATGTCTTCAGTTACTTGGGAGGCAAATTAAGCGAAGTATTGACAGTGCCACCCCAACAAGTTCTGATGGACTTGGGCATCAGTTTATATACTTTTCTTTACCATATAAATGTGTGGTACGAAGCAAACGTTACTGGCAAGCACAAGCAAATGGAACAGATAAAAATCTTGTTGCTCTGAGTGAAACTCTGATGGAAGGCCAGAGATTTCTCTCCTGCCCCATCCCACAATGACCTAGGAATTCCCAGGAACTGTGGGTTATCATTCTGCCAATTGTGGGGGGTTCCATTCTGAGAGCTTGTTGAAGCCTATAAGTAATATTTTTTTCATTTCGGTTGAATCTAAGAACCCCTAGGAGGGCCACCTATCTGGGAATTCTCTGTTTTGACCAAGCACTATGGGTCAGTGACAAGGGACCTGGACCACGCGATGAAGACCTGGGTTCCAGGCTTTTTTGGGGATGTTAACACGTGTAGAAACTTAAGCGTGACGTATCCCCTGTCTGGACGACTGTTTTCTCATCTGTACCTGAGGCGGTTGAGTCATATTACAAACTGGTAGCTGGGGAGAAAGTACAGCCTGCAGGTATGTGTTACTTGGCTTGCAAGGTAACATTATAATTTTTTAAAATTAATTCCCAACAGTTAAAAATTAGGATTTTTGCATTAAAAAGTCTGACAGCTCTTGAAAAGTCTGGAACACTGGGTTTGTGTTGCCTCAGGGCAACAACTCACTTTCCTTTCCAGACGTGACACATACTCTCTGGTTGGCATAAATCCTCCCTCCTACCCCGGATAATTCATTCATTTACATTACCTGCCTAGATGGCCCTTATTGGCACCTGAGTTTGAGATCCCGAGTCGAGATGCTTTCTAGTGGTCCCTTCTGTCTGTTCCAGGTGAACAAGGTCATATAATCTTGTTACATAGACTATTGCTGTATAACAAAACTTCCCCAATGCTGTGGCTTGAAATAACTGCTATCGAATTATATCTTGTGATATTGTAAGTTGGGAATTCAGCAGGGCTTAAATTGACATGTTTTCAGTTTCATATCATGTCAGCAAAGGTCACTCACTGCTATTCAGCTGGTGGATGAGCTGGTATGGAAGGTCCAGGCCAGCTCTACTCACACATCTGGGGCCTTGGCAGAGATGGTTGGAAGGCTGGCCTCTGCTAGATCTGCCACCTGAAGCACCAGCATGTGTCTTCCTCAGCACAGCAGGGAATTGAGGTAGTCAGACATATGGTGGTTAAGGGCTCCCAGAGTGATCCTTCCAGGAGACCCAGGCAGAAGGAATTTCTGAGACTAGGTCTTCTAACACTTCTGCCACATTCTATTAGACAAGCAAGTCACTAAGGCCAGCCAAGTCATGGAGAGTGGAATTAGACACAAAAAGAAGAGTATGAAAGAATTTGTGACATCTTTAATCTACCATGAATCTGTTATCCAAATTC
Source organism: Pteropus alecto (assembly GCF_000325575.1). Taxonomy (NCBI): domain Eukaryota; kingdom Metazoa; phylum Chordata; class Mammalia; order Chiroptera; family Pteropodidae; genus Pteropus; species Pteropus alecto. The sequence continues at coordinate 3,251,946 of NW_006436888.1, read as the reverse complement.
TGCTCTCCTGAATTAGAAGATACTGATTAGGCTAAAGAAATGTCTTATAATAATTTGCTATGTCTCGTAAACATGATGTCCCTGACCCCAGAAGCAGAAAGATTAGTTAGTATAAGATACAGCTCATTCTATACCATGTCCACTGCCTTTTTAGATGTCCCCCATAGCATGCAGTGTTACATAGGACACTTTAGAATACGAGGAATTACACTTCAAGCTTTCATAAGGAAAAAAGGAGAGAAAAAAACTTGATTCATAGCAATAAAAGTAACTATATAGGTAAATATAAAACACAGTATAAATGTATTTTCTTGGAATTTTTTTTTCTCCTACATGATTTAAAAGACAACTACAGAGAGCAATAATTATAAAGCTGAGCCAATACCTTATAATGTATAAAAATGCAATTTGTATGATAAAAATAGCACAAAGGAAGAGGAAGAGAGTTGTGCTTTATTCGAAGCAAAGTTTCTATATAGTATTAAAATTAAGTTAGCATTAATCTAAATTAGGTTATTTTACATTAAGATGCTAATTACAATCCCCAGGGCAACCATCAAGAAAATAAAATATATCAAAAGAAAGAAAATGGGAAGTAAAACGGTAAATAAAAAATATTTAACACAAAATAAGTCATTAATGGAGAAATGGAAGAACAAAAAAGACGTGAGACATACAGACAACAAAGAGCCAACAAATCGGCAGATGTAAGTCCTACCCCATCAGGAATTGCATTAAAGATAAATGGATTAAACACTAGTAGAAAGGCAGAGAGGTTAGCAGAGTGGATAAAAAAACACAATCCTACTACGTATTGTCTACAAGGGACACACTTCGGATTCAAAGACACAAGTAGGTTGAAAGTAAAAAGATGGAAAAAGAAATGCTTGGCTCGTGTATCCTAAATGCAAAGAAGCAGACCTTGCACCAACCTTAGCGGATCTAGGAATCTGAATGATGCTGTCAAGTCTCGGTCTCACCTCTTTAAGTTTTTGTCTTCATTAAGTCCAGCTCAGATAGTTCACCCTCTCCTGGTCACCCCCCGCCCCCAGAAGCTTCGGGCTTACCAACTTCAATGGAGAGTACACTTTCCTTTCTCTACCTACAGAACCAGCACACTTCCTGGTTTGGGTTTCCTTGGACTGCTTGGGTCAAATGTCTACATCTGAGCCAATTTCCATGACCAGGTATGAGTCATGTGCCCTTGTCTGGATTCAGAGGCAGTTTGGCTTAGCCTCCCTTGAACAATATACCTGAGAATAGGTGAGAGGTTCTCACTCCTACAGTGGAGGCCAGGGGTCTTTCAACCAGAATAAGGGAGGGTGAACACTTGGCTGGCCATTAAACAAGTGCCCACCACACACACATTGGGTTGACTTGGGTTGAAGAGACATTCTCTGACTATGGAAAAAAGCAAAGCTAAGTAAATTACTAAGAGTTTGAATGTACATCTTTATGATGATGTTTTAATTGTCCAAAAGGAGTTTCTCCATTAATTTAAAAAATCTTTTTAGCATGTTTGATATATGGAACACACTTAGGTGGAGTCCCGAGAGGCTTGGAAAAGGGAAGACGGACTCTCATATTATGAAGCACCTGCTCTGCACCAGGCTGCCTTACATACCTGATCTTACGCAGGACATGTGGAACTCTCTGAACTAGATGGAATTCCCAGCCTTTTGAAGACAAGGGAGCTGAGGCACAAGAAGATCAGTAATTTGGCCAATGTGCGCATTTGGCAAGTGGTAGAGTATGAATTGCCATTCAAGTTGACACAGCCCCAGAGCCTGGGGTACTTTTCCCCAGACTTCATTGCCTGCATTGCCATAGCCACATGTCTTCCTACAATGTCCGTGTTCAAGTGAGAACTAGGAAGAAGCCAAGAACATGCCAAGGGGGCAGTTTGGCTTCACCACAAATCTGGTTTGAAAGTTAGAATTAAAGCTAAATCAGGGGGGATTGAAAATTGAGCGCCAACAAGGCACAAAGTCAGAATTTCCTGGCTTTCACTTTACTGGAAAATTATTTCACCACAAACATCTGCTTTTTGGTGATTTGTGTAACTTGTAGATTCATATTTTGCCTGCCCAGGCATCAGGAGCAGTTTCACAAGACGGTCTCCTCATGGCAATGGCTCGTGATTCTTGCATTTATTCATCTCTTGATTCCAGGTCCTAGCGCACCAAATTATCCGTCTTTGGCTTCATCTTGGTATCAGGGCTTGGTCCTATGGGGTTGTCCCAGTTACTTTTTCTTTCCCTTTTCATTCCCCTGCCCCCTCTTTGGCAGAGGTGGATAACCAATGTTGAAATCAGATTGTTGCCTTCATCCAGATCTTTCTTTGAAAATGTTTCTCTCCTTTTTAATAGATTAAGGCAACAATTCCCATAATAATGCTCTGCTGAACACAATTACCAAGAATCTCAGCTATAAAAAGGTGAGGTGCTGCTATCAGATTATAAGAAATATATATCAGGTAGACCAAAAAAAAAAAAAAAAAGCATCCAATGCATTCCCTCTGAAGTTGTAATGTCTTGAAATAGATCTTTTCTACCAAAATTATTTGGCCAATAGTCCAAGGACAGCAATAGCCTGAATGTAAAATGTAGCACTTTTATTTATCAGGAATGGAAAACCAGTCCCCACCCGTGGCTAGTCAAAACTGGAAATTGGGAACTTGGCTTCATGGGAGACATGAAACCTCTTTCACGCGTTTCCATTCCATCCCATTTTTTTTTTTTTTTATGAAATGAAAGGTTATTTTACTAGCAGAAAACTGTTATTGTTGCTGAATTTGCTAAGAAAATTGGGCAATTTATCAGTGAAAATGGCAAGAGCAAATATACAGGGTTGCCAGAGACATTATTTTGCTATTCTCAGCAACATTAACAAGTTTTGAAAAAATAGTCTGGGTTCCAGGATGGCAATGATGAATTTCAGTCTTCTGGGCAGGAAGGTGGATGTGTTTTCTCCCAAGCAAGGTCTGGTGGACACCACAGTTTTCTAGAAAAGAAGCTGTGATATCAGATTTTTTATTATCATTAATGATGAGTTGCTTGGCAAAATCTCTGAACCGTATAGTCCAAATCTCTCAAGAGGATTTGGGACTAACAGTCAGGATTAAGTGACTATTTTCATTGTCCTTGCTGGGTGAGCTCTTCCTTATCAGCATTCTGTGTAGGTTTTTTGGCTTTGAATAATGTCTTGTTCTGTAAAACACCAAGAAATAGTGTCATGATTGGGAGCAAAATGGATGGTGTCGCGTTGATACGGTGAACACCATTTGGAGGGAATAAGTGAGTCTGGGTGGCGATAATGTTGAACAGCAAAGCTATTGTTATTGACCATTTTACAGGAACAGGTTCTTTTTAAGGCTGTGTGCTTACCTATTTCATAAACAATGTGCTCGAGAAATGTCTAGCAAGATACAGTGGATAGAATAAGAATGAATGCTGCGTTAAGACAGATAGCCCAGTTTGAGGGTGCTGTTATGAAAAACAGGAAATCTAGAAACAGACAGAATATTATGTCAGCTGGATGGATGAAGCACAAAGCAGCTTCCTCAAAAGTCGTGTGTCCATGGTCCCCTCTGTACTTGGGGACAGCAACAAATTGTTGGGAAAGGTAGAAAAGGTATGGCCACGGACATGGGCCAGAGCATAAGGAAGAAGACAAAAAGAAGGAAAACTGGCCATTTTACCTGCACCAAAGCACAGAGAGATGGCATGCCAAAGCCAACATTTGACAATCCAGACTTGCCAATTACGGTGAGCAGTTTTCTTGGGAGAGGATGTTGTAGTGAATGCAGGTTTGTTTATTTAAGTGGAAGAACCACATTAGCCGACTATTCATAGCTCTATACTGAGAGGATAAAGAATATTTTCTTCTTGGAAAGTCTTCGTAGATGAGTGACTCACCACGTTGACCAGTTTACTTTGTTTGGGCGACCATGGAGAGTGTGGGGGGAACTTTAAGAAGTTCTTTTATGCTCCTCCACTGCAGCTCCGTCCTTTGCTATGTAAATATAGTCAGTCTCCAAGATGACTCCCAGTGTCCCCTACCTCCTGTTATTTATGCGTGGCCCCTGCCACACTGAATAAGGATGACGTGTCTAACCAAGAAAACATTGCGTAATGATAGTGTGTGACTTCTGAGGCTAGGTCGTAAAAGACATGGCTTCCATTTGCTCTTCGGTCATTTATTCCGGAGGACACCATCTGTTTGTTGTGAGGACGTTCAAGCAACTCTACGGAGGAGCCCATGTGGTGAGAGACTGAGGCCTCCTGCAGACAGCCACGTCTGTATACCATCTTGGATGTGGAGCCTCCGAGTAGAGATGACTGCCACCCCAGCCAACATCATGACTGTAAACGTATGACAGACTCTGAGTCAGAGCTACCCAGCTAAGGCACTCCCAAACTCCTGACCCCACTGGGATTGTGAGACAAGAAATGTTGTTTGTTTTAAGCCCCTAAATTTTAGGGTAATTTGCTCTGCAGCAATAGCTAACTCATACAGCTGGCTATAGTCTTTGATTTGGGATTTACTTCTATAATTATAATTTTAAAGTACTTTAGACTTTTATATGAAAAGATAACAGAATGAATAATGTAAATTCAGGTATAAAGAGGATAAAATTACATATGCTAAGTTGAAAATTCTATATCCTATATAGTAAAAGCCAGATAAAGCAGTATCCTATGTGCGTAATTTCATCTGAAGGTCTGAAGCAATACCACGTGTGAGGCCTAATGGGACATTGTATAGGCTTTGGATTTTGCTCAGAGTGAGATAGAAAAGCCATTGGAAGATTTTGAGCAAAGGACGGTCTCTCAATTTTAACACAATTATGAGAGTAAATTGCCTGGAATAATCATTTAATATGTTCCAGACATAAATACACTTTTCAATTTCCTAGTGTTTTTTTCTCCCAAGTAGATGGAAATGAGTGATAATTCAATTAATTGCCGGTTCCAATTTCTTCTCTGAATTTTCCTCCATGATTAGGGGACAGCAACATGATCCAGGATTCTAGGATATGCCACACATTGATCAGACTTGAGATCGGACTTGCCAGATAAAAGACAGGATGTTTCATTAAATTAAAATTAAAATTTCAAATTAACGATAAATAATTTTTAGTATAAACATGTCGCACACAATATTTAGGACATAACTCTACCAAAAAGTTATTTGTTTGTCTGAAATTCAAAGTAGACTAAATCTGGCAAACCTATCTTAAAAACCTCTCATCGTCATGGAAACCCCAACAACCTCTAATTTCATTCTGTACCACTCCCTGTGCCACCACCTCACTGCTGTGCCGCACCAACCAAAATGGCCTCACTTCTGTTCCTCTGCACACCTGGTATGAATCTACCTCAGGGCTTTCGCAAGTGCTGTTTCCTCAGCTTGGAACATCCTGGTTCCTTAAGAGGCTGACTTCTGTTCTTTCTCCTTCTCGGCTCAAATGCCACCACCTCAGAGAGACCCTCTTTGATCGGGTGATGTAAAGCCACACCCTCTCGCCTCGTCTTCATCATTTTCTATCACATCACCGTATGTATTTATAGCTGTTGCCACTCTCTGCCCTTGTCCTATTTTCGTTGTGCGCGCGTGTGTCTTTCTTCACTGTAATGTAACCTTCCCGAGAGCAGGGACGGTGTCTGTCTTTGTTCTTCCCTGCATCCCAGCACTGACAGCAGGGCCTGGAATATACGCAGTGAGCCATAAGTGTTTATGAATTGAGTTATGCTTTCATTTGCTCAAGGCCCTTGCGCTCTAGTATGTGTGTCTATCTGGGGAGGTTAAAGAAGGGGGATTAGATAACCAAATGACATCTAATTTATAACAGGGATTAATGTGGTGGAAAAAAAATAAGTGGAGCAATGGGCTGACTACTCACTGGAGATGCCCAATGGAGCGGGTTCTCCTTTCAACGAAGTGACAAGGCAAAGTGTCTCTGAGGAGGTGACGTGAGCTGAGTTTCATATAATAAAAAGAAAGGAGTCCCCCAAGGGAAGAACATTTAGGCCGTAGCAGCAACTAGAAAGTTCCTAAGGCAAGGGAAATAGACAGTTGACCAGCATGGCTGGAATGGCATGAGGCAAAAAGCAGCCGGTAGGAGAGGTGGTAAGAGAGACAGTAAGAACAGGCGGGGTCTTCAGGTGCAATGGCGTTTACATCGGAGACCTTAGTGAGGGGAGGAATATGCCTCTTGAGAAGATCACTTTGGTAGCTGTGATGAAAATGGACCATAGATAAGGAAGCATGGAAATGTGGAGACCAGATAGGAGGCTACTACCATTGTCCAGGCAAGAGAGGATGGTAGGTCGGTCTAGGTTTTACCATGGGCAACAGAGGATGAATTTAAGACAAAATTGTGGGGTGGAATTAACAGAAACTGCTTAATTAATTCATGGAAGAATGCATAAGTGAGTGGAAGGGTAGATGGATAGATAGTGGATTCATCGGTGGCTGGAGAGTAGATGGATATTGGATGGATGGATGGATGGATGGATGGATGAGTGGATGGTAGGTAGATGAGGAAGTAGAACATACTGTTAAAAGCCCAGGCTTTGGATCCAGATCAATCTCCTTTTGAATCCTAGAGCTTATAATCTTGAAAAAGTAGCTCAACTTTAAGAAGCCTTACCTTCATCATCCGAAAAAAAAGAGACAGTAATATGTTTGTTATCAAAATGACGTGAGGGATAAAAGGGAAATGTCTATGGACTAATCGTATCAATGCCGAACACAGTATTATTATTGACCTCTAGCATCTTGCCTAACAATTTGTAGCTTTCAAGTTGCCTTTGTCCTCATTCTCACCATCCCTTAGTTCCACACTATTCGTACTCCCAGATTGCACCCAAACCCAGCACAAACAAAATCATTGATATCGAATGTTTAAAGACGTTTTTTAATGAAAGGAAGAGATGATGCAGTGTGGGAAGTGTTATAAACTATTCAATATTCCTTTTTTTTTTTAATTCATAGCCCTCAATTCCCTTTGATGGTGTTTTAATATAGGGAGGGCTCTCGTGAGTATATGTGAATAATTAAACTTTTTTGAGTTGGAATATAAGTTTAGAAGAAGCTCATTTCTCTGTCCATGATGTGAGGCAAAGGAAAGCCCAGTGGGCATCTTTTTACACGAAATAATTTTGCTGGATTTATTATTATTATTATTATTTATTATGATTATTCCTCTCTTCTCAGACAGCCTGAGAAAGTAAAGGTTTCTCACAGAGCTATCCTATCTTCTATGTTATTTTGATAAACCTCGATTGAAGGAGAAAGAGAAGGAGGAGGTGCAATGATGATGATGTTATTTCAGCATTAAATATGTCCCCTGGTGAAGAGGCTCATGTTTGTTCTCTCAAGTGGTGATCCCAGTATCCCAGGATGCAGGATGCACCAGTGTGCAGTGCAGACAAACCCACAGAGGCTCTCACAAGATGTGTATCATGTCCAAACAGCAGAGCAGAGGTTTACATTCAGACCCATCTGATTCCGGCACTGGAGCTGTTAGCCAGCCTCCCAGACTTCTCCTTGGTTGGCTGCTTGGTACTGATTTATTTTTCAGCATTATTTACTGTGTTTATTCATTTCCCCCCCTCCCCGATGGCTGACAGCTATTGATTTCTGTGCATGATGGTCCCCTTGGCCTCAAATAGTTTTGCAATTTTTCCCCCAATTTTCAAGTGAACTTTATCATTCCTTTGCTTAGTGAAACTCGTCTTTGTTCTTTGGGCAATAATGGATGATTCAGTAAATGGCATGTCACAGAGTAGGAGAGATGTGAGGGCGACCTTTATTAGATTAAATACGTTTTCCCCACCCTGTGCTCTGCAGCATCATGGAATGACTATCGGAAAGCAGACAACAAGGAGTAAGCAGAGTGTAGCCAAGAGCTTCCCAAACTTGTATTAGAAATTACTTTTCTTATGATAGTTATAATTACTGATAACTTCCTGTAAATTATAACAGTTAATATGTTGATGCAATTCAGATATTATGTATTCGGTTTACTTAAAATTTCTTCAAGATTATGACTTGATTCTCAGATGTTGCCCTTCCCAAGCCTAATTCCAGTCTAAAACCCCATCAACCCCTTTTGGCTGGAAGACTGGCAGGAATGAGCAAATGAGGATCCAAGTTCTTTGCTATCCCCTCTCTACATGACGCGTCCTGCCTTCTTCCTTCCGCTCTCTCTCTGTTCACTTTTCTCTAGCTTTCTTTTTTGTCCTTCAACTACACCAAACTTGTTCCCACCTCCAGGGCTTTGACACCACTGAGACCTCCTGGGAAGCATCCAGAAGCCTCCGACAATTGTCCACCCGAAGGATAGGAGGATAGAGCATATCTACCCCATTAGTTCAGAATATTCCCCGGTGGCATTAACCACCCCCACACTTCCAGGCTGTGTTTGTTGCAAGTCAAGCAGGCCCCTGTGGTGGTAGAAAAGGCCTGGGGACACAGAATGAAAAGGGACACACAGGCCAGAGGTGAGTCTAAGCTTCTGTAAAACCATCCACTGCTGGTACAGTTGGAATTAGAAGCAGATGAGAGATATGCCACAGGGCACCATAGGTGTCTGCTCTAGAGTGACCTCTAAAATGTATATGCAGCTATGGTTCCCAACAGCTAAGACTTCCTGATGGCTCCCCTCGCTTTCTTAGTAGAGCTCATGAGGTCTGTAAACCTGCTCCGCCTCTGCTGGAGCCTCATTTGATGCCTCCCCACTCATTGTCTGCTCTCTGCACCACGCATGGTTCTCATCTCCAGACTTCGCTGATGCTGTTCCCTCTGCCGGGAATTCCTTTCCCATCTGCTTTCTGTTTCTAGGCTAATTAGTCCTCAAGAGTCTCTTCCTGACAATCCCACGCAGAGTTAGATGCCCTGCCCTTATTTCTGCCATTGCCCCTACTGCATTTTTTATAACTATTGCCAGTTCAGGGGTTTCCCCTCCCCCATGACAATGAACTCATTGAGGCCAGTGGCACAGTCCTTTTCATTTTGGTTTCCCAATTTCGTGGGAGGACCTGGGACGTAGAAGACATGGCTGGTCAGATGCATGCACGAATGCTAAGGGCTTAATTTTAGATTTATGCAACAGATAGTGATCATGGCCACTTAGAAAGGATTGTGTCTTCAAGGGAAGTAGAGCCCACACTATGGAAGGCATCTTGATTCCCTGTCTCACTAGATCCTGATCCAAATAGTCTGCACCATCAATTCACCTTTGCTTGAGGATATATGAACACTTTCCCAGGTGTTCATCAAGATGGTGACAGCTCTGACAGTAAACTCAATTCAGCAAACATTTGTTGGACAGCTAAAGAGCTGATGCACTGCTTTAGATATAAGATAAGAAGATGAGATAAAAATGCGTTTAGCCTCTGGGCATCTGTGTGACCAGTGCTGAGGAGTCATATAGAATGGAGACAGGCACAGCGAGATAAGACTATCAACACAGCCAACCCTCAGGGGTCACAGAGTGTGTCGCCCTCTCCTCCTCTGTGCTCACAGGCAGGTGTCTATGCTGGGACAAGGGCAGCCAACTGTGCCACTCACCTGCAGTCTGTAAAGGAGATCATCTGCAGGTAAAACAGGTCCTGTACCACACACAGGTAGCTACAGCCTACAACAAACATTTACTGAGCCTCTGACACATGCTGCCACTCTGCTCACAGAGGCACCGCGTCTGCCCTCAGTTCACTTACACTCCAGCAAGGGAGGTGGGCCCCTAGGAACACAAGGGCAGGATGGTGTCGTGACCACAATAATACAAGGCACACTATGTACAGAGGTTGCACAGATGTGCAAAGGACAATGGAAGCTCTAGAAGGCTTTTCTGTTGTCAAATTTTTCTAGGATAAATAAACATACATTTAGTTAGTTGCCTTTCCATTATGTAGGTATTTCCTGTCTTTTGTTCCTCGCCATCTGAGAACTTTTCTTTTCTTTTTATCCCAGTTGAGTAAGTGTATAATTTCAAATGTTTAAGGGGGGGCGGGAAGTGCCCAACAACCTAAGTTCATATCCCACCTCTGCCTCTTATATGTTGTGTCGTCTTAGGCAATTTACGTGCTCATTTAGTTTTCACATCGGTAAAGTGGGGATGATAAAAGTACCTACTTCATAGGATTTTATGAAGGTGAAATGAGTTAGTAAATGAAAAAGCTTTTAAAGCACCCAATACATAATAAGCCCTCACTAAGGTTAGCTACTATTATTAATGGTTTTGTTGACATCATTGTTGACTAGCTAGTCATTCAGCACTAGTGCTAATTTTCTAGAATGTTCTAAGAAATATGAGAGTTTAATTAAGTAAAGAGGGCAGATTCCAAGTTCTATGTACTGAACCTCAGAAATCAGGGGTAGCAATTATATTTGACCTCTAAAAGATGTTATTTTGATCCCAAGTTCTCAGATGGCAAGGAATAGAACCAGTAAATTAATTTTACTTAGGGCCTCACACAGCAGGAAACTTTATTTTTTGAAATTAATAATTTACTGAGAACCTATTGTGGTTCTTGATGGTCTCAGGCAAAAAAGAAAAAGTCCAACCTACTTGAAAAAATGGGAAATGAATGCATAGGGCGACCAGAAACTGATGAGAGAGAACATTAAATAAAAAGAATGTTTAGAAGTGGGCTGGAAGAGTAAGAGAGAGAGGGTGCTGGAGGATGCCTGTGAAGGGGCCCTGAGCCCCGCCTCCCTGCAGAATGTTCTCTAACTCCCATCCCCAGGTAGAGCATTAAGAGCCTACAGATCATTCAAGAGCAATGGCCAGCCTAGTGGTATAGAAGCAAATGACACCTGCATGGAGTGTCCAGGCGGATGGACCCAAGATAGCCTCATGGCTTTTCCCAGCCCAGAGTGGCCAGGGACTGTGTAACACTCCCGTGAAAGTGCTCTGTGGCACTAAGACCCAGCAAACATGACAAAAGGCTCGACGCTTCCGGAATGGATGGCCAAACACCACATAGGAAGGAGCCTTCCTGGACAGGTGATGTCAACCGAGGACCAGATTCCCTGCTCCCACCTGAAAGAAAAGCACAGAACTTCAGACTGAGATGAAATTTCTACCACAACAGGGGAACCCAGACCCAAAGGAGATTCGGGTGTAAAAAAGCAAAGCTATATTTCTCACAGATACCTGGATCAAATATAAAATTGAAGAGCCCTGTGTGGAGGCAGTAGATAGAGCTTAGGGTTAAGAATGTGGGTGCTTTGAAGTCTTAAAAGACTGATCACTGTTCTGCCTCTTGTGACCTAATCAGGTACTTTCTTTCTTCTAGACACTATTTGCTCATCTGTAAAATAGACATGATAATAATACCCTCTAATGGTTTGAACGTGTTAAATAGAACATTACATGTAAACTCCTATCGGGCTTGTTTCACACTAAGCCTTCAATAAGTGTAGGCTAATATCATCATTAGAAGGGGAAGGAGTTGGGAAGGGGTCTTGGGGCAAGGCTAGTTGTGGGGTCTTCAAGGAGTTGTTCTTTGTTCTGGTGGTAAAGATTCAGGAGGATGCTCTCTTATAGACAGCACGTGGTGGGAACCTCACTGGCCTGCTGAGTTAGGCAGAAGACTGGGGTTTTCTTGTGCACCGAAGCATGTGGTTCCCATGTACTCCAAGATAGTCAGAGCTAAAATAATCTCATGGTCAAGGTCATGGGCTCTGGCATCCAACTACCTGGGTTGATACGACTCCTTAGCTAAGCAAGCGTCCTTGGGCAAGTTACATAATCTCCCTGTGCCTTAGCTTCCTCATCTCTAAAATGGCAGTAGTAGTCGTTTCTATTTCCAAGAGTTATCCTGAGGCTTAACAGAATGAACATATGCAAAGCTCTAAGTTTCCCTTCCTGGCGTGCTGAAGCACACTATAAACATTAGCTATTATTCTAATTTCGTTTCCATCCAAGTTTACACTTCAGTTGCTAGAATCCCTCAGGATCTCAAATCTGTTTTCTCTTCCAACAATAAAAGCCATCCAAACCCCAGGCCATTTTCCAGCAAGGGAGAGTCACATCAAAATAAGAATATTAAAACCACCAATATTTACGTGCTTCAGAAAGAAGCAAAAACACCAGCAGGACTGCCCACAACTCACAGTCAGGGGCTCACAGCAAGAGGGAACAATCACTGACATAAGATGTCAGCCAATCAAAAAAGGAACAAAAAGACAACTTGCACAAAGGTATTCCATGCTTGTGTTTCTTGAGCCAAATATAAAGGGAAAGTAACTTGTATCTTGTATCAGTTATCTACTGTCCCAATAATGCTGTATAACAAACAACTTCAAAACCTCAGCGATAATACAGTAAACATTAGTTTTGGTTCATGGGTCTGTGGGCCGGCTGCCTGGTTCTACTGATCTGAGGTTGGGCTCAGCAGAGCTCGTTCACATGTCCATGGTCTACTGCAGGCAACTTTGCCATCTTGGCTGGGCAGCTCAGATGTCTGGGGCCTCAGCTGGTTGTGTCAGCTCTGTCCCATGGGTCTCATCCTCCAGCAGGCTAGGCTGGGCATGATTCCACAGCAAAAGCTAAAGAGTGGGCGGAAATGCGAAATGCATCATCAAGTTTCTGCTTGTCTCACATTTGCTATCACTCCCTTGGCCAGAATAAATTATATAACTGAGCCCAAAGTCAAGAGATGGGACAGAGTTGCCACCTCACCTCCCAACACACACACACACACATGCACACACACATGCACATGCACACGCACACACACGGAAGCAGTGCAAAGTTACATAGTAAAGGGCGTAGCTCCAGGAAGGGGTAAAGAATTGAGCTCATCTGTCAATCTTTCACATATACAAAAGAACCTGCCAACATTGATTGCAGGAAAGAAGAGAGAAGAATTGTTAGAGAGATCAAGTCTGTGGAAAGGGAAGCCAGAATCACCCACAAAATAAGCAACTTTGAGAATATTAAAGGACATCTCCCTTTTATTGACCTTTCTTTTATTCAAAGAAACACCAACTTTCACATTTCCCTCCATACCACCTTAAAATCTCTCTCGAGGTTTCTAGTCCCACGTACTTTGAATGAATCCACATATGTCTGCAGAAGATAGTTTTCCAGCCATCCTGCTCCAAGACCTTAATAGTCCAGGAATTACATGTCCACATGAAAATAAATGAAACATAACTTTAAAGAAATTAAGATTTCTCCCCATTTCAGATATGTTTTGACTCCAACTTATGGATGAAAGTTGGAGAACTCTCCCTTTATTTCTCCCTTCCACCAATCCTCAGTTGAGACCCAGCGGGTAGGTCGTAAGTGAATTATTTCGAACACAAAGTATGCTGTGAAACATACCAGTCCCCACTAACCGTGGCGCGTGGTTGAAATCCTGGTGACTACAACAGGCTCCAGGAAAATAAATCGAGGGTGGAAAGTAAAATTCCATGATGGGAATAGAGAACTATAGTTGATTCTTCTACCACTGTCGGTTTCTCATGTAGAAGACACGTAGGAAACATCCTTCCTTTTCTGTGTTGTTTTAGAAGGGCAGCCAGCCACTTTAATAGACTGTAAATTTAAGTTCCATAAAAAATAATGTACAGAGAAGATGGTTGAGTCAGATAAACTCAGCAGATAGACATTTTGATGATCGATTTTTAACTAGGTAATAAGAGTTGATACCATGCCACTAATATCTTCTGGTTTGGGAGGCAAATTCTGTCCTTTGTCCTTTGTGGCGAAGTTCACAGAACTGCCTGGCTGAATTCCAAAGTACTACTGACCACTGGGAACTAGCAGGCATAATATTATACGTAACAGGCCATTGGTTTGACCTTAATCCTAAGTTCCTTGGTAGCTTTCTATACATCATGGGTTCTGTCGCTTTGTCTGAAGCAATTATTCATGTTTAGTGCGGTTTTTGCTTGTGGCCAAGTCGAAAAAGAGGAATCCATCAGCGACATGTGTATTCAGGAAGACTAACTTTTTTTTTGGTGGCGCTGAAATGGTCTGGATGAGATTCCATAAATCAACACTAATAGATACAGTAGTGAATTCTCTTGTGGAACCTTAGGATGCTGGAGCTAAATCACGAGGGTTACTATTTCCTTCTACACTTCGTTGAAAGCTATCGATCCAACACCAGCAAGAGTACTCAGGCCACCTCCTTACCTCCTGTTTTATTTGACATGGTTCTTTGGGATATCATTGGGAAGGAGAAGGCAAATATCATTATGATAAAGTTTTTCATATAACTAACTCAAAGTCTCCCATTCTTTAAGTAATGGCCCGTATGTAAACATATCTTATTAATATCCTTTTCTGATAATACAAAGTTAACTCTCGTTCACAACAACCAGTGAAACAATTAAAAAATATATGAGATAATTACAAATGTTAAGTTCTACTCTCTTAGCAACTTTCAAATATATAGTACCGTATTATTAACTTTAGTCCCCATGCTGAAATATC
>NW_006436888.1:3186882-3237285 GCF_000325575.1 Pteropus alecto | reverse complement strand
CACCTACCTTATTTCTCATTCCCAAGGTGCCAGTATTAACAACTTGAAATACAGATATCCAGGAATTTCCCCCATCATCATACTCACATATAGAGGTGAGAACAGTAAAAGATGAAGAGATGAGCTAAGTGGCGGCTGGAGCCAAATAATTTTACTTTGTCTTTATTCAAATGTAGAGGAAACATCCAGCAGATTTTAAGTCGAGGGGGTGATGGGGTCTCCCTGTATAGCAACTGAATGGATGCAGAAACGCCTTCAGGAGGCTGTTATGATTGACCAGAGGAGAGTTGATGGTGGCTGGGACCAGGTAGTGATAGTGCAGGTGGAGAACAGTGGATATTTTGGAGGTTAGACTGGATAAAATTTGAGGATGGATTGGATGCCATAGGAAAGAAGGTTGTTTCTGGCTTGTGAATCTGAGCAGCTAGTGCTCCCTCGCCAGGAGACAGGCCCCTAAAGGAACAGGAGGCTTGGAGCAGAGCTTATGATTCAGTGTGAGATGTGTCAAAGGTGGGATCTCCATGATAGATCCCCAACAAAGAGCACATGTGGGCTGTTTGGCTCAGAGGAGAGCTATAGACTGGAGGATTTTGACTAAGGAGACGTGAAGCCATCCCTAGCAACTAGCCCAGTGTTCTAGCATATTGGATGCCAGAAAGTGTTTATTAGATCAATAACTCATAACAAGGATGATAGAAGAGACTGCATGAAAGAAACCTCTCCCCCAGATTCTCAGAGGCCCAGTCTTAAGACTCTTCAGTACCATGTGGAGGCTAAAAATTTGGCACATCTTCAATACATGAGTCTTTAAACGTCTGTTCATTAGCCATTTGTGTATAGAATAGACTCAAAGCTGCTTAAGGTGGGAGAGAGAGGGAAGTAGGATATCAAGGTGCTGAGACAGAGAGAAGAGACTTTTCATTCTTCTAAGGCCCTGAGCAATTCAGCTCTGGCCCATATGTGCATGCTCCACCCTGCAGAAAAGTGAGAGTAAGGACTCCAAGGTGAAACTGCTTGGATTCAATCCTGGCTCCACCGTGTACTAACTGTGTGAACCCAAGTGCAGTATTTACTGCTGGGCCTGTTTCTTCATCTAGAACATGGGGTTTGTCATAGGACGAACCTTATAAGCTCGGTCTGAGGATTTCATGAAATGGCACTATTAAAGTATTTAGAAGAGCACCCAGCCCATGATAAGCAGTCTCCAAAAACTGGCTCTTGCTTCAACAGCCACATCTTCCTTCTGATCCCACAAAATGCTGCCCCTGAAAGGACTTCAAGGAAATAAAACGTACTCCATCCCATTGCATTTCCTGCGATGTCTGAGAGGTGCAGGATTTTTCTGCCCCAAACATCCTTCCCACTAGTCCTCCTCATCTGCCTCTGGCTTCTCACTATCGCTTGGCCCAGTCTGCCATTTTTATGGCCTTTCGAGTTGGAGTCCACCTCCTTTCACTTTGATAATCGTATATTTGGGGTCAGAACACACGTCTTGTCCATTTTTTCACTGCTCTACTGCCCTCAGCCCTGTGCCTCATGCACAGTAAGGGTGCAGTACATGTTTATTGCAATTATCTTAATGGAATTTCCCTGAATTAGGGGGAGAGACAGAGAAAGATATATATGTATTTCTCTTGCTCTTTCTCTCTCTCTCTCTCTGTCTCTCTATCTCTCTCTTTATATGTATGGGGAGAGAGGGAGAGAGAGGGAAACAAAGAGAAAGAAACAGAGATATCGCTAGAGTTAACTTTTATCCTCAGGAGCCAAATTTCTTGGCAATTATTGGTAGTAATATTTTCTCTTTGGTTTTTTGAAAAAACATGGACATTTTCTTATTATCGATATAATTTCTATACATTGTAAAAAATTTAGAAAAGTAAAAAAATATATGGAAGAATATAACTATAATAATAATTACCCATAATCCCACTACAGATAATGACTGCTAATATTTTGGGATTCTGTAGATCTATGTATATCCTATTTATCTGTATGTTTCTCTCTCTCTATATATATATAGTGTGTGTAGGGATCAAAATGAATAAACTTTTGAAATCACTTTTTCAATTAACATTATATCAGGAAAATTTTCTCATAATTCAAGTATTATTTAAAACATGACTTTAATATGAATCTCTCCCATGAATAAATGCCTTTGTATATAAATCTTTGCCTACATATCTGACTAATTCTCTAGAACAGACATCCTGGGATTGGAATTTCTTTGTGAAAGGACGTGAAAACACTTCAAATCCTTGCTATCTACGGTCAAATAGCTCTGGAGAAAGACTGTAGCACCTTAAGTCACCAGCGACCATAGAAAAGGAAGACTTAGGTATTGTCAGCCTCTCCAGCCTTTTCATCCTGGACAGTTAGATTGGCATAACAAAAGAGCAGTGACTTGATTTGTTAATTTCTTTGATGATTAGTCAAGTTGAACTCCTCTGTGATTTGTCTGTTCACATCTTCTGCCTTTTTGTTCACTAATGGGTGAAAGCCCGTGTTTGATCTTCGAGAGTTATTTATGTAAGGAAGACATGTACTCTTTTCCTGCATTTATTGCAATTTTTTGTGCAGTTTGCCTTTTAAATGATTGATTGAAAGATATCGCGTTTATCCATTTATTTGAAGAGAAATGACATTGTCACAAACCTTAGATTTTTCTTCTAGAAAAATGATAAGTTCCTACATTTATTCCTGTCTTATCTTATGTATCTCAGAAAGGTTTTTCTAGTTTTCATCATATTGAATAAAATGGGATCCTATGCATTTCTTGTGATATTTTTTTCTAGGTATCTTAAATTTGCTAATGCGATAAGAAAGTGGTTTTTTCCCCACCCTTTAGATATTTTAACTAGTTATTACTGGTATAAGTAAGCTATTGCTTTTTCTCTATTTTATACTTAATCCAACTACTTTATCAAACACCAATTAACTCTAAGAGATTTACAAGTGGTTCTCTTGATATTACTGGGATATTTTGCCTTCCCCTGAGTTTAATGAGAATACCATCTGTATTCACCATTAAGTTATGATGGTAGCTGCTGCTTTAAGCTAGATATTATTTATCATGTTGATTACATGGACTTACATTCGTAGCTCTCAAAGACATTTTATCCCCCTTTTAATTAGAAGTAGGTATGGAACGTTATTTAATACATTGCCAGTGCATGGGTATTTATAAATGCTGTGATTAAACCTTTTATCTCTATAAAGATGCCCCTTCGTTCTGTTTAATATTGCTTTTCCCCCTTTGAGTTCTACTTCATCTGAAATGGATACTTCCACTTCTGCTTTATAAAAATCCTTTTGCTTGTATTATTTGTTAAGTTTTACCTATCTCTCCATATTAATCTTTCTGTACCATTGATTTTCTGCATCTCATTCAGTTAGATATTGAATAAATATTGACCGCATGCCTACTTTATGTCAAACACTGGATTAGGTCCCTGGGATACAAAGATGAGAAAGAAGATAGAACCTGCCAAAAGAAATGCATCACCTCCCAGACCGAATTGGGTGCTGCTGTGAGCAGATCTGGGGTAGCAGTAGCTCTCAGGAGAGCCAGGCTCAGCTGGGGCAGTGGGGGGAGGGGGGCCTAGCAAAGTTGCCCAGAGTTGATAGGAGGTTTGTCACAGAGATACACACGCAGGACAACCCCAAAAGAGTCAGTCAACTGGGCCTCAGAGAGAATGGGAGTTTGGGTGCTTCTGGGCCCAGACAGACTAGGACCCCATGGAATTTGGGGATCCCACACTAGGGCACCACCATTAATTCAGGAAACTAGCTGCTTCTCTTCTACTCTGTCTTTTTCTCTACTTTATAGTTTCTGTCTACTCACAGCTTCTGTTTCATTCACTCATTCATTCAATCGTTCACTTATTCTGTCAATAAACAATTTTTCAGCACCTTCTCTGTATCAGGTGCTGAGAAATCAACAATGAAGAATGTATAAAAAGTACCTGCCACCACAAATCTCATATTCTAAAGGGGGGAGCAGACAACGCCAAGTGGAAGCACAAGATCATTTCAAGAGTGGTGGGAGTATCCTGATGAAGTCCCCACTGATGGCTTCTCATTACACTTAGAAGAAAATCCCAAACTCCTCCAAGGCCCCTAGGTCCTTCATAAACTGGCCCCCTCCCCCTCCCTACCATCCTGGTGATCCCTCTCTCTGTCTTGCTCTCTAAGCTCCACCCTGCTGGTCTCAACATTCCTCCAACAGGCCAGGAGTGCTTCTTCCTCAGGGCTTTTGCACTGGCTGTTCCCTCTCCCTGGATGCTCTTCCTCAAGATGTCCCCTTAGCTTGCCTCCCCATCTCTTTCAGGTCACTTTGAATGTGACCCTCTCCATAAAGCAGTACCCCTCCCTCCCACTTAATCACTGACCCTGTAGTATGTATATATTTATCTGTGTCTTTGTTCATTATCTGCCTCCCTCTCTAGTGATGAGCTAGAGGGCAAGAACTTTCTCCGTAGAACCCTGAGCACAGAGAACAGTCCAGCATGAAGTAGACACGCAATGAATATTTGTTGAAAATATTCAAGGAAAGCAGTATATGGGGCAGGTGGTGATGGGGCTGGAGAATGACTTGGGTGGGGAAGGTGTCCTCTGCAGATAAGCAGATCCCCAAGAGGTGGGGGGAAAAGGGAGAAAGGCCTGAGCTATTCAGACCTCATTCATCTCCCCAATTCACGACTCTTAACTCGCTCCACATGTCTGGGGAGCAGTGTGGGATGCACAGTGAAGAATGGGCAGAAGCCCTCTCCTTCCACCATGCATTTTGTTTCCTCTTGCATCAGATTCATACTTATATTTTTGTCTTTGTCCTTACAACTTAAGTTTTGCTGGGATGTGCCTAGAAATGGTACCTTTTTGGTTGATTTTGTCTGAAACGTGATACAGCATTTCTATTTGTTCCTCCAAGGTCTTCTCTGGTTCCAGGAAGATGTCTTATATTCTTATATTGTATTTCTTCATAGATTCTCATCTTGTTTTGCATTCGGGGAGAGCTTCTCAAATTCATATGCAGTGTCAATTCTGTTTCCTTTCACCTCAAGAGCGAATCTTAATTCTGCTACTGCAAACATTGTTTTCTTTCAAGACTTCTTTGTCACCCCAGTCCTGTCTCTAGGTCAGATTTGCGCCTTAGACATTCTTCAACCTTGGCCGCTTCTCTCCTAGGACCTTCTACTCTTTTCTCTGCAGGCATGTCTTCTTGCATTGTCTTCTAACCTTTTCTGACCTTTTCTTCTGGTTCTTAGAGTAAATCATTTTCAGAAGCACACATTTACTCTGAACATTATGGACGTTTCGTTCCATAGCAAAATAGACTGACTGTCTCCCCAGTACCTATAGCACTGAACTAAGTCCCAGGAGGCAATCCATGGTCAGCAAATCTCTGTCTCCACAGGTGGTAGAGTTGAATGAGGACACTAAACAATTATACAAGCAATTTTAATGAATATGACAAGGGCCATGAATGGAACAGGTATAGGGTGATATCAGAGCACATAGTAGGAGCATATAATCTTATCTAGAGCAGAGATGGTCTCAGGAGGGATTGCTACTTCTTTTTATGCTGAAGTATTGCTTTGCCTCATAGCCCATTTGTTTAGTTTGAGTCTTCTCTCCCTTACTTTAATCACTTTAAATGAGACATAATTGCTATAGGCTTCTGTAGACACAGGCTACTTATACAGATGGAATATCGAGTTCTCCTTAGTTTTCTCATGGTCGATCTGAGGTGTCTTTCAGATCTCCTTTCAGATGTACAGGCTTGTAGAGACAGGGTGATATCCACAGCATCTGGTTCAGTCTCCCGCGTAGAGAGGCAGATATTCACACTATGCCTCTCTGCTGACACCAGGTGAGATCATCTGCCCCCAACCTTGCTCCCTGACATCCTGAACCAGTCTGTGTTGTCTGTGCAAAGCAAAATATCCAGCAGGCATTGTTTCTAGGATCGTTCTGGACTAAATAAGTCCGCTGGGGACAATTTCTTCCAAAATATGACCCCTTCTAGTATATATTGAAATGTGTTTGGTGCACGTTCAAGGAAACTACAGAAAGCGCGTTGCATTTCTGATGCCTCTAGTCATCAGGAGAGACAAGCTAGGTGATATAGAGGAATTGATCTGATCCCACAGCAGACCCACTGGAATCAAGGTCTAGAAAGCACCAATGAATCTGATTCTAAGGAAGGGGAAACAAAAATTCATCTCTCTGAAAAGGGAAGAAGAAAAGAAGAAATGAAGGCTAGTGGAGAAGGAGGACACAGCAAGGTTTCAAGGAGTTCAGATAAATATTTAAACTGGGAAGGAATTACGAGTCTCCCCAAATGCTATGCATCGTTAATTCCCAGGCAGCCAGGGTTAACAATGAGCTGGTAGGGAGTTGGCCTCTTGAATTAGTCTTTTAATGGCGTTCCCAGGTTAAAGCAGATTTCATTTAAGGTCAATCAATAGGCAATTTTATCCAGGCTTGGTGATTAAAAGAAAACCGTAAAGAAGTCCTGTGACAGTAATCATTTTGGCTCAATCAGAGCTTTCTTTAGAGCTAGAGAGCACAGGGTAAAGCCTACAACCACAGACCAGAACAGGAACTCTATTTTCCATCTAGCTGCTCACCCCCAAGCATTACCACCATCACCTCCTCTTTAGCCAGATGGCTCAGTCCTCACCCCCCAGGCAAAGAGAAAAAGTCATGTTCATGTCTTTTCTGGTAGATAGAGCACATTGGAATAATTTAAATTGACAGTGTAGATCCGATAGCTTATTTCTTGAATTCCCAATGATCGGTCATGGTGAGTTAGTATGAGTCAGAATTTCAGTTTAATGAAAGTGATTATCTTAGGCTCCTTATGAGTCTGGGGCTATCTAGCTCTCCTTCTGTATTTGAAGTAGCCTCAGGAAATCAAGAGGAAGTGGGATGCCCAGGACTGAGTATCTTGGTGATCTACCACTGACTTGGTTAGGAATTTAGGGTTGAAAAGGGTTTCTAGAAAATGAAATTGCCCTCGGGTCTTGCAAACTGACTCAAGCGCTTGCAAAATACATCCAGGGACTATAACACTTGAAGGAAAGGGAGGATTTCCTTTCTCCATCATTTGTCTTCAGGAGTCAATGAAACTTCAAATTATGAGTCTTTAGGAGTCAAATATTCCTCCTTCCTCCCTTTCTTCCTTCCTTCCTTCTTTCCTTCCTTCTTTCCTCTTTTTCCTCTAATAGTCCAGGACTTCTTCTAGACACATGTTTTACCTGATCCAGCATTTTGAGTTTTTTAGGCAGGATTTTCAAGGCCTGCTATTTATTTTCACAGATTTGCTTTTCACCGAGTCAAGATAATGAAGGGAAAAATAATTCTTGCCATGTGGGGTTTTTTTAAATAAATTATGCTTTAAAGGGGCTGCTGGTTGCCAGTTCACACACATACTCAAACCTGGCTGTAGTTTCCATATTAAAAAAAGAAATCCCTGCTGTGAATCTAATAAGGAAAAAGGCTCTGAATCTCTCCTCTTTGCTTATCAGGAATCAAATCGAAAACAAGGCATCTTGAAACAATATAGAAAGTGCACTAGGAATGTGACAACTCTGTGGAGGAGAGGAAGAAATCATGTATCGTTGAGGGGTGCTCATGCATAGGAATATATTCTCCAGATTGATATTCATAGACTAATAAATAAAGTAGTAAGAGGCAAGAGATTTTATATAATCATTGATATTTTCATTGTCGTAAAGGCCAGAGAAATTAGGTGTTTCCTTTGAAGATAAGAATAGCTTCTTCAAAGACTTTATTATTGTTCTTGAGAAGGTTTGTGATCACTTTTGGATACATTTGTTAAGGTGATAGATGAGAACAGTGACAAAGAAAATATATGCCTAATCTCCTATTCCCTTGAAATGTTCAGCTCTAAAACACCTTGGCAATGACTCTAAAAATGTCACTCAGCGTTCTAAAGCACGACGGAGCAGCTCTTCGGAGCTGAAGCATACGTGAAAACGTGTGTGTGCATAAGTGCAAAGCACAACGTTCACGTGTACACTTTTACTAGAACATGTAGAATCCACTTTTTTAAAGACTTGGTAAAAGGGCTGGAATTCAAACCCAGAAACTAGGAGGAAGCTGCAGAAACAACTGCACATGGATCTATGGAACTGTTGGCTCCCTTTCTTTGCCTTGATCTTACCACTGGACAACTGAGAAATACATCTTTATCATTCTTTTTGCTTAGTCTAAAGTAGTATATATACTTGAATGCAACATTGTGTTTGATTTTCCAACTCTGCCAAGATTCAATCTACTGGTATTGAATATCCACCAAAAGAATGCTAGACAATGACGGAGCATGCACAAAGGAGGTACAGAAAACCCCAGAAGTCTCATTCTCTCTCCAAGTCTGAGAGCAATAAAATACCAGCTCCACCCTTTTCACTCTGGGATTCTGACTAATAAGCAGAGAGAGGAGAAAGTGAAATCGAATTGCAATTATGAGAGAGATAAAGGAACGGGTACTTTTATTGCATTTATGGAGTTTGGTCTTCTACATGCTTTATCTGGTTCTGTTACAAAAGGAAATGTCTTTTTTTTTTTTTAATTCAGCTATAAAAACCTAAAGAGATTCAAATAGTGGCAAACTGTAGTAAGTCGTTTCAAAAGGGAAAACATTTCACAAAAATAAATCGGTCATTTCGCTTCCTTAGAACTTGAGTTTCTATTACTTTCAGGATGTTTTCAACTTCAGAATGAATAGAGTAACCAGGGAAATAATTTATTTGAGTTCAAAGTTGGCCATAGAAATGAGTACAGAATTTAAAACAGAGAAAAATAGTAGGGAATTTAATACGGCTTGTCAAAAACTGCTTAACCCATTTAGCCTGTGAAAATGTATTATTTGGATGACTACATTGCCAAGGGGAGCTGGGCATCTGGAATACATTGAAGGTTAGGGCTTAGGTCCTAGTATAGCCACCAGATCGATGCACTGACCATCGAGGGGCCCCCTGGGGACTGTTGAGCAGATAATCCAGTGTGTGAAGGAATGTAGGGTCCACCATGTGGAAAGCAAGGCAGAGTGACCAAGACCCATCATTAGAAAGAAGTCATCTCAATCCCTTGCCTATGGATCCACGATGCATCTTAACAGCTTTCCATCACCTTCCGGTCAGTAGTCAAACTTTGCAGCCTGGCACCTGTTTCTTCTAATGGGCCAAATTTTACAAGCTGCTCCTCCCTCACCTGAACTAAGTCCAGGACTCAGTTCAAGGCATTTTTCTTGGGAAACCTTCTCTGACATCTCTCACCGACTCCCTTTTTCAGTTTTCTTCATCACCTTCCAATAGCACCTTGAGCTTACATGGCTATTTGACAGTGTGGTTTCATTTCCCCAAACTCTCATGAGCTCCTGGCCCAAAGGACTGGCTCCTCCATCTCCACATTTACTGTGTGAGTCTGGATATTGTCTACTTGCCACTCGAGACCCACCTGTTCTCCATCCTCTCTTACCTCCTCTGTGCCCTGGGGTGGAGCATCATGCAGGCTCATGGCTCTGGCTTCCTGGTTGGGCTGGCTCATTATCTACTGAACGCATTTTGTAAAACAAAAACATATCCAATTGGGCATTGCCCTCTGGCTTCCAGATGGGAAGGCTGAGGTGATAAATGAAGAGTGAAGGGTGAGAAGAAAGAGGACTTAGGGTAATTGTTATCCTGGGTCCCTCCTTCTGAGCCATGGGTTGGCAGTGGCTGTGAACCTCTATCGAAGGCCACCAGGGAGGCAGCCTCACCGCTACGGTTCCCTCTCTCCTTTGAGGAATCTCTCTCTCCTCCTGCCCCTTCATGCCTGGGGATGGTTACAGCTTCTACTTCTCTCAAGTTCTCCCAAATGTAAAAGGGAACTTAGATGCAGAGAACTCCGAGGCCTATTCTGAAATCCCGCCACTACCAAACACACCTCTCTTGCATTTGGGGTGGATGTTCACTGCCTTCCCCACCCCCTCAAGTCCCAAGTAGGGAGAGATCTGCCTTGAGGCTCTGCCATGGGATCGATTCCTACTAAGCTAGAAGATATTGATCCTGTGACAATTGCTGTCCTGTCTTTCTCTGTGTGAGGAGCTGACTATAGACTTAGGGATTGTGCACAAGGACAGGATTTCTGAGTAACAATGGCTTATTGTCCCATTATCGATTGTTCTGTAGTCTCACTGGGTTAGGCCTGGTGCATATTTCCTACTCCCTCCTTCCCAAAGCAAACTGAAGCCTTTAAAGAGGGAGGGGCAGGTGTAGACAGAGAGTGGCGATTTTATTTCATATGAAGATGCTCGGCTCCTGACTGAATATATTTTTATTTCTTTTTGAATGCTGAAAATGAGTCAGAGCAACGGTCCTGGCAATGACCCTGGATTTATCAGAGCGGCTTGCGTCTTAGACAGTTGTATCTCAGCCTTATACTTGCCAGCCCGTCCAGAAACCCCCACTGTCCTGAGAAGTGCCCTTACTTCTCCTGGGGCTGCTCTGTACCTGGCCAGCTTCTCCAGTACACAAGGTGTCCGACGCCCACGATACTGTTAAAGGCACATGGAAAGGTTTGATGTTCAATTTCTTTTTAAACTCAGAAGAAAACTTGAATATGATAATGATAAATATATAATGATAAATCCAGCCTCAGTATATTTGCTTTATGTCAATATATTTATAAAATATAATTTTTAATATTTTCTATGAAGGAAAGGACCCACAACGGCAAAAGTGTCTAGGGCCCACAAACATCATAACGCTGCTCTTCTCCTCTGAGCACCAGCCCTAAAGACACTCTTTAGCAAATAAAACATGGGGAGCCTAAGGCTCTGAAACTCCCCTAGGAGATTCAGGCCACACACCAGCAGATCAAAGGAATGAGCCATCTTGCAGTGAAGGAATCTGCTTCATCTCGTTTAAGCCAGCTAGTTCCAAACTTATCTGACCACAGAATACTTGGAGAAACACCCATCTAAACTGTACTTGTTTTATTTATCTTTTTAGCCTAGATAACTTTCCAGAACTTAAATAGTCCAACTTTGTATTTATTTTTTAAATGCCCTCTAGGAAATGTCTAGCCATAAATTCCAATTTTTTACAAGAAGCAAGATCTCAATTCAATAACCAAAACTTTCACCTAAGAAATTAGAAAAATAAGAGCAAACTAAACCCAAAGCAAGCAGAAAGGTGGAAATAATAAAGATTAAAGCAGCAATAAATAAAAGATAGCATTAAAAAATTGAGAAAATTAACAAAACTAAAAGTTTTGAAAATATCAACAAAAAACATCTTTGAAAGATCAAAAAAATTGACAAACTTTTAGTTAGACTGACCAAGAAAGAGAGACAACTTATATAACTAAGGCCAGGAGTAAAAGAGTAGACAGTACTACTCACCTTACAACAATAATGTAAGGTGAGTAGTAATAAATAAAAATGAATTATAAATAAAATGAATTATAAGAGGATATCACAAACTATAAATAAAATGGATTATAAGAGGATACTGTAAGCTATTGTATACCAACTAATGATATGGCCTAGATGAAATGGACAAATTCCTAGGCAATACAACAACAGAAACTGGCTCAAGAGAAATATAATGCTTGAATGGATCTATGTAACTGAGGAAGAAATTGAATTACTAATCAAAAAACTGCCCACGAGGTAAAGCCCAAGACCAAATGTCTTCGCCGGTGAATTCTAATTGAACTTTAAAGAAGTATGAATACCAATTCTTCACAAACTCTTGAAAAATTAGAAGAGAAAACACTTCTCAGCTTATTTTATGAGGCCATTATTGCCCTATCCTGAAGCCAAAATCAGACGAAAACAAGCACATTACCGACCGATACCCCTTATGAATACAAACACAAATATCCTCAACGAAATACTAGCAAACTGAATTCAAAGGATTATACATTATGAGAAAGTGGATTTTTAACACAAGAATGCAAGGTTGGTTCAATGTACAAAAAGCAATCGGTGTAATCCACTACATTAATAGAATAAAGGACCAAAACCACATAATCATCTCAATAGATGCAAAAAAGCATTTGAGAAATCCAACACTCCATTTATTAATCAAATCACTCAACAGATTAGAAATAAAAGGCAACTTCCACAACCTAACCAAAGACATCTACAAAAAACACACAGCTCACATCATACATAATGGTGAAAGACTGAATATTTCCCTCTAAGATCAGCAACAATACAACGACGTCCATTCTCACCACTTCTATTCAACATCGTGCTGGAGGTTCTGGCCAGGGCTATTAGGCAAGGAGAAAAAGTAAAAGGCTCCCAGATTAAAAAGATAAATCTATTTACATATGCCATGATCTTATATATTGAAAATGCTAAGGAATACACATACGCACACACCTATTAGGATTAATAAATGAGCAGTAAAGTGCAGGACACAAGATCGATATATGAAAGTCAATTGTATCTCTACTATACACTATGAATAATCCAGAAATGAAATTGTTAAGAAAACCTATACACTAGCAATGAATAATCCAGAAATGAAATTGTTAAGAAAATATTTCCTTTGACAATAAAATCAAAAAGAATAAAATATTTAGGAATAAATTAAGCAAAAGATGTGGAAGACTTCTACACTAAAAACTTTAAAACATATTGAAAGTAGATCAAAATAAATGGAAACCCCCTCCCATAGTCATAGATTAGAAGACTTGATATTGTTAAGATGACAGTGCTCCCCAAACTGATCTACAGATTCAAAACAACCCCAAATCCCAGCTATATCAACCTAAATGGAATATTATTCAGCCATGAAAAGAAACGAAATACTGACTCATCCTACAACATCAATTAACCTTGAAAACAGTATGCTAAGTGCAAGAAGTCAGACACAAACGACTTCATATGTAATATAATTCCATTTACCGGAAATAGGTAATAGGTAAGTCCATAGAAATAGAAAGTAGATTCATGGCTGCCAGGATCTGGGAGATAGGAGAATGAGGAGTGACTACTAATGGTTATAGGTTTCTTTGGAGAGTGGGGCCGTAATGAAAAGTTCTGAAATTAGACAATAGTGATGATTTCACAACTCTGTGAATATACCAAGACAGACCCAGTCCCTGCCCTCAGAGAGCCTGCAATTTAACTCATACTCTCTTGAAACTTAATTCTGAATTTCAGTATTTTTTTGGGGGGGGGCGGTTATCCTCTTACAGAGTGAGGGTAGGAGGTGGGGTACAGAAACAATTAGCTTTTTTTCTTTAGAGCCCTTGTTTCACGTATCTGGTAGATCCTAACTTAGGTGCCTATCAAAATGTCACCTGTTGGCAAAAGTCAGTTTAAAATCTTTACCATTCTTGTTCTTTCTCCATTTTAGCTGAGGACTCTTGAAGGGTGGGGAGAAGACCCCCAATATTCATTGGGCCCCTGATATATTTGGGGCACTGTGTGATGATTACAACCACCCTGCAAGGTGGGTCACAGCTATAGCTAAATGACCAATATTGGCAGAACATTTACTATGGGCCACATACTGTACAGGGTTTTTATAAACATTATCTGATTGTATCTTCCCAATAACTTTATGGGTCTCTATTTTATAGATACCCTTTAGAGAGAGTTGCCCAACAAAACAGGTAATAAGTGGAGGAGCTGGAATTTTTACTTCAGCTCTGCCTGGCATGAGCATTGTCCTCTCCTGAAGCTCCTTCTGGGTTCTGCCTTCAGAATACCTAAAAGCCTTATAGATCCAAAAGAATGAGTCTCTAATGCAGGCTCGTGGGCCCTGGGGCAGGTAGACAGAATGCTGGTGGTTCAGATTTCTGGCTCCACCAGCTATGTGTCCTTGCATTCATTCCCTCCTCTGGGAAATAGGTCAGTAGTAATTCCAATCTAGAGGGGTGTTATTAGGATGAAATGAGCTGATGTGTGTACATTGCTTTCAGCAGGGTTTGGCTATACTAGCTGATCAATAAATAATAGTCATGATCTCACATCAAACCACATAGACCTAATAGCAATTGTAATAGATCTATCTAATCGACTTACTAGATGCTCTACACCATGCTGGACATGTTATATGCTCCCTCCCCACCATATCCAATCTGCTTATCCTCTCTGCGGGCAGAGAATTATTCTTCTCACTTTACAGGTGAGAAATCCAAGGACAGGATCACACAAGCTAAGATCACACAAACCAAATTTGACGAATCGATGCCACGAGCCTTCCGGTAGAGCCAGGACCCATTGCATTCCTCAGGACTTGGAATATCTTCCTTCTCAAGAAAACTTCTCGCCTCCAAGATCCGATCACATAGGGGCATCTGAACAATCCCAGCTAAAAGTGATGAGCTGTAACCTGGGCCAGAACTAAGGAGGAGACATGTGAAGTACCTAGGATGCAAAATATAAGGAGGCACTCGCTCTCAGTGTCGTGCAAAGGCAGGGCGGGCATCTGAGACTGAGTGCCTCCCTAAATTTTGTGTCTTGCTCGTCTTACCCTAATTCCAGCCCTGACTGTGTTGCCACTCAAGAAGCCCCCAGACCTTGTCACAGGGGGTACAAAGCCTCATGGTTTGTGTCTGTAACTGACAAAATTGCCATGTTTCTCAACTACAAAATGGAAAGAGACGGGAGTAATAGAAAAGTAAGAGTCAGTATTGAGTCCAATATAATTCAGAGTCTGGCACTGGCCAAATTCACCATTGATTTAAAGCTGGAAGAGAGAGAAGTTTAAAGAAACTAAAATATCAAGGCTTCTAATCCATATTCATGGGAGGGGATTTCCATTTATTTCAGTCTACCTTCAATATGTTTTAAAGTTTTTAGTGTAGAAGTCTTACACATCTTTTGCTAAATTTATTCCTAAATATGTTATTGCTACAGAATATTAGAAAAGATAGGGAAATTCATAAAAAGAGTAAAATCGGAGTGATGAGGATGAATCCCAAGTCTTCTGCTTGCAGGGAAAGAATCCACTGAGTAAGCATCCCCCAAAAGTGAGTTCTAGTTAGAAAACTGAACTCTAGAAAGGAAGTTGGGAGAAGGTGCAACATGGAGAGGAAACAGCTGATATGGTGGAATCGGTTACCCAAGAAGAGGGGAAGGCCGAGAAGAATTATTTGTAGGAGGAGAAGCAACTTACGGGCAATAGGCATCAGGAGGGAAGATGCTTCAGCAGCAACCCATCTTCCTGTAGAACCTCCGAATTAATGTATCACTCTGTAATTGTCCTGGGGCATCTTTTCAAAATTCTCAGACGTCTTTGCAAACATTGATCAAAGAAGTTTCTCTCTAAGTAAAGGGCTACAGGTTGAGTTTTTTCTTTCTCCCTAATAGTCAAACTTGTGGCTCAGGTGGAGGTCAGCAGAGCAGGGGTTTTATATTCTTCCTGTATTAACTGGGACTCTGCAGCTCTGTAAGGAACGCAGGGTGCCTCTTCCTCTTACCTTTCTGCCTCTCAATCTGTGAAAGGGCTGCTCTGTTTCTCGGCCCACCTGGAAGGAAGTGGCCACCTCTAGTAACTTCCCACCGTAGGGGATGATAAATATCTCTATTTCCAAGAAGAGCCATACCAATGGGTATCTTTTGGTCACATGTCCAAATTCCCAGAGAAGAGGCTTAATGCCAGCTTAGATCAGAGGTCATCTTGATCTAATCAGCTATGGCCAGGAAGGTAGGTCTGAACATGGCTCCTCCCATTGAAAGCAAGTGGATAGAGGAAGAAAAGGGGCAGGGCTTAAAAGACAGGTCCTGGGCAGATAACCAGTAGACATCTACTATACGTCCTCCTTCTGTGACATGTGACCTCATTCACAATCGTACGTTAATATTAACTAAAGCAACAAAGACATGAAATGGAATGCTCAGAAGCGAACCGGGGTTGAAGGGATTATGCTGAGTCAGGTGAGCCAGACACAAAAGGACAAGTACTGCATGATTCCAACTAGAGCTGTCAAATTCATAGAGACAGAAAGTAGAACACTGGCGACCAGGGCCGGGGTGGGGGAGGTGGGGGTTTTTCTGTTTAATAAATACAGAGTTTCTGTTTGGGATGATGAAAGAGTTCTAGAGAGGGGACGGTGGCGATGGTCACCCAGCGATGTGAGTGTACGTAATGCCACTGAACTATATACACTTAGGAATGATTAAAGTGGTAAATGTTAGGTTATGCATATTTTCCCGCTACATAAAATAAATAATAAAATAAAATACAATTCCAACCAGGGAACCTACGGAGGGCAGACCACAAAGACGATGCAGCTTGCCCATTTACGCATCCATGCCACGCTCAGTGGGTTATTCTCTTTGCTTGGGATGTACTTTCTTTTCTTTACTCGAGATGCACATCTTAGTCTCCCTTTAAGACCCAGCTGATACATAAACCCACCTCTTTTAAGCCACTCCCCCACACAGACTGAATCGTGTCCTTTCTGTTTCTCTGGCAGCATATATGACATACAACGCTACTACCATATATCATGTGCCGTAATCATTATTTTAGACATTTATCTCTCCCCTTTGCCTACAAACTCTAGAGCAAGCCGATAAAAACTGTACAGTCTGACAGTTCAGACAATAGACCCTAGAGCCCCAAATCCCAGCCTGCCGCTCACCCATATATGATCTTCAGCAAATTACTTTCTGTGCCTTATTCTCTTCAACTGTAATAATGGGGATCATTGTCATATTTACCTGTACGGTTGTTGCGAGCGTTAAGTGAGAAAACCCACACAAAGCATTGTACACACTCGCTGACACATCGTTTATGTGCTCAATAAATTTTACTCCTCATTGTCATCACTCACTGTCAAATGCAGCATCAGGGGCACGGTGGCAAGACGGTGTTTGTTGAATGGATGAACAAAATAAGGGAAAAAAATAAGACTGTGTGTTATGTATATATAAATTGTCAGTCATGGCCAAACAAATGGAAACAAGATTAGGAAAAGATTGGCTGCCTGTTACACCAGACAGTGGCCTCAGCTTTGCAAAGGAGGCTGTGAATATATTGCTTTTGGACGCAGTTCGGGAACTATCAGACGAAGCATTAGCGAGGACATTGGGGAAAGTTAACCAGCCATCCCACTGTGGTGCATCTGCATAAACGAGGTGCCCAGAATGTCCCTTTCCGAACATGGATTTTTATTCCACTTAGCTGCTACATCCTTTGGCTGCGGAGAACAGATTGACACTTAAATATGTACACTGCTTTTAGATTTCCCTGGAGAGAGAGATCGATAGAGCCCCTGTTTATTTGCGGAGCAAGGGTTTAATTGTGGACCAGGCCTGTCACCTTCAGCGCCGGATCGCTTACGTTCCCTCCCCGAGCCCCTCTCATTTTCATTTGGAACCTCTCAGACCTTCGAGCCCATAATGATGCTGAACAAAATGCTCATCTCAGTAGAATGGGGGCTTTGTTTCCTATCGCTCACGTCCATCTTGGTAAAATGACTTACAACAGCTGCTCTGAGAAGTAAAATCGGATGGAAACAGAGTCTGCACAGATATAAACATAAACATTAGTTTCTATGGAAACAAAAGTTACAGAGCGATGGCTGGAAGACCTAAAAGTCTATGTTCCAGGAATCAAATGCTAAATATATAGTGAGTGCATCCACTGGGAATCACACCAATCACACCAAATTCTTTTTGAGAACAGAACAGAGCGCATGTAAGATTTTGGCTAAAATGGACACCACCTAGCAGAATCAATATGAGGGAAGGCAGTCTTTTCTGCCCCAAATTGAAACCATATTTCTTTTCTTAATTGAAAGCCTCGGGGCAATGAATTGTGCATTAATAGAATCCAGTCAACAATTATACCCGTGGGCACTTCACTCCGGTGTCCAATAAAAGCTCTGAAGGCATACTAAAGGTTTGAAGTCCTACACTCAGAGCAAAATGTTCCCAAGAGCCTCCTCGAATGGACCCAATTCCCGTGTCCCTGGCAGTGCCATACATCCCACTGGGCTGCTCACCTCCCCATCGTCCCCACATCATTGCAGGAGTCCCCAAAGCAGTTGTCATGCCTGAGACTGAAGGACCTCGGTTTAATGGTATTGGTGATATTGCAGCAGGAGAACCCAAGGATGTTTGTGCAAATCCATTGGTTTGCTCCAGGAGAGACAAAGTCATGGGTTCCGCGTCGGACAAGCTGAATTTCAGGTGCCCCTGAGACAGCCAGTGAGAGCCAGCCCATCTGTTGCACTTACTACTGCCACGTCACATGTTAGCACTCCAAGAGTTGGTCGCTTACAAAGATCTTTTTATTAGGGTCACAGATGCGGTGGGTCAGGAATCCGGGCAAGGCATAGTGGGACCGGCTTGTCTCTGCTTCGTGATGTCTGGAGCCTTAGCTGGAAAGGCGCAACAGCCGAGGGTGACTTTAGCTGAGTGATTTGATGACGGGGGATCAGAGACATCTGGAAGTGCCACAGGCCTGATGGCTAATGCTGACTGTCAACTGAGACCTCCACTGGGGCTGTCAACTGAAGCATCCACTTATGGACTCCCCAAATGGCCTGGGCTTCCTCACAGCATGGTGGCTTTAAGATATTTACATGATAAACAGGACAACAAACACAGATGCAAACAAGGCCTTTATGTCCCAGCCTTGGAAGTCACATAGCAGCAGCCAGCCGCACTTCCACTATATTCTGTCACTTACGAGTAAGTTACTAAACTTTCTTGAGCCCTGTTTCAAGGAGAGGAGACATTCTGGGCATGTTTTAAAATTGCCACACCAAAGTTAAAAATAGAGCAATAAACTACGGATGTACTTTAAGACTTTAATGAAACAATTTCAGACTTTAAAAGTAAGTTTCCTCATAGGTGGATAATAATTTTTAACGATAGCGTAACAGTCACCTGGTGAATTTCCTGGTTTCAATAGAAGCTCTCTCCACTAGCCAGTAAGTCCATACGATGTCTAAAGGAGGAGGGTTTAAAGGACTCAGTGTCCAGCTATGCGTCATCCGGCATTTATGTAGAACGCTCAAAGCCCAGTGTAAGAGTAATTACGTTTGCTCTTTGGACCTCGGCTGTTCTCCCTTCATAGTTTGAGAAAATCTTGGCCATAATAGTTACCATGGCAACGGCAACATCTGTGGCGGATCCAGCCTGGAGGATATTTAAGGAGCTGGACCTGATCAGACAGGAATGGGTACCGACCTGGGTGCAAGCAGGACACTAGCAGGGGGTCTTTCCGGGATCAACACCTGCCCGTTTTGTCCTCTGAAGCAGACAACACAGAGCTAAGCTAAGGGCTTATTGGAACCAGTGGAAATTTGGTGTGAGGATTACAGAGAATAGGTTAACGGGGCAGTGAGAAAGGAGAGGTATGTAGTGTTAGCGTTCGTGAAGGGTTTCAACTGCCCCTAAGGCACAACGTACCCGAAAGATATTCAAGGGAGCCCTTTGTAAGTGGCAAATTCAACAGCTACTTACTAAAGGCCAACTGTGCACCAGGCCCTATACTGGTGGCTCACACATACCATTGCATTTAATTTTTCACCCTCTTCCTGAAAACAAGGTCTCCTATCCCTATAGATGAAATGCCTTCGTCAAAGTCAAAGCTGGGATTGAAGCCCAGATCTTTCTACCGTCTCCCCACCAGTCAATGTGGCATGTCCATGGAGGAGGGAGACGTGACCTTGCTCTCCATATGGGTGAAAGTGCCCTGGGCTTTGCACATGTTAGGCATCTTCAGAAAAAGCTCCATCTGAGATGACATTAGAGAGAACGGCGAGGAGTCTCGTAGGCCATGGGAAAGACTGGATTTTATTCTGAGCACAAAAGGATCAACATAAGTCTGTTCGCAAATTACTCCTTGAACTTCTGCCACACACTAGGCTTGTGTCAGACTCTGGGAACAAGACTGACAAAGCCCTGTTCCCTTTCCCTAGGCAAGTCAGGGAAAAAAGCAAGCCAGCAGATGAAAAAAATAAATATACACTTACCTTATGAAGAAAAAAGAAATAAGAACATACTATGATAAAGAGCTCTAAGGGAGAAAGGGTTCTTTTTGGATAGAGTGATCGAAAAAAGCCTTTTCTGCAGAGGACACACTTGAGCTGAGACCTGAAGAATGACAAGGAGCCAGCCACACAGAAAGCTGAAGGAAGAACATTCCAGGCAGAGAGAGACACTAGCACAAAGACCCAGAAGTCAGAAAGGGCTTGGAATATCGAAGGTAAAAGTTACTGGGGCAAGTGAGAGGGAGAGGGGTATGAGATGAAATTAGGACAGGAGGCAGGTGCCAGGCCATAGAAAGTCTTATAAGTAGGCTTGCCGAATAAAATACAGGATATCCAGTTACACTGAATACCAGATAAACAACAAATACTTTTTGGATGTAAATACGTCTCAAATGTTGCATGGGATGTACTTATACCGTGGGAAAGAAGTGTTTGGTGTATATCTGAAATTCACATGTAATCAGGCGTCCTGTATTTTTGTTTGCTAAATCTAGCAGCCATACACACTGAGCCCTCAGAAATTAATTCTAAGAACAATGGGACATCGTGGAAGAGCTTTAAGCAAGGAGTGACATGAGTCAATTTACATTTTCAAAAGATTATTCTGGCTCCCACGTGGAAAATGCATTGTGGTGGAGCAAGGGAAGAGGTATATTCAGGCAAAAGGTGGATGGCGGCCCACGTTAGTAGGTAGCCGTGGGGCTGGAGAGAAGTAAGTTGATTTGGGATATGAGCTGGAGGTAGAACCAACAGAACTTGTAGTGGATGGCCAGGTATGGAGGGAGGGCAACTGGAGAATCAAGGATGAGTCTTAGC
Source organism: Pteropus alecto (assembly GCF_000325575.1). Lineage (NCBI taxonomy): Eukaryota > Metazoa > Chordata > Mammalia > Chiroptera > Pteropodidae > Pteropus > Pteropus alecto. Next base: position 3,216,486 of record NW_006436888.1, on the reverse strand, counting down.
TCTTAGAGCAGACGTCATCTGCTTTTCACGCCTCAGAAAGATGTAGATGTCAACCAGCCCAAGAGGTCTCTTTGGTGGTCCAAGACACATGGTGGTTTTGGTGGTCTTTGGTGGTCCCCCTGAATTCCATAGCCTTGGCCAACAGCCTACAAGTTAGCCATTTACATTTCTAGTCAAACATCACGTGCTTTGGAGCTCTTCAGGGGGGATCCTAGCTTCCACTCTGCGTGTGATGCTCATTCCCCTTCACTCCGGTCAAAGCCAGGAATAGCAGACATCTGGGGCTCTGGATTTTTCCATTCGTCAAGCCAGTTTTGAAAGATGAGGTTACTCTAAAACCTGAGCTACAACGACCTTTTCCTAGGGGAGACACAACAGTTCATTAAATTCTTGCGGGCTTAACTAAGACAGACACATACTGGGGCCAAGAAGAACTTATTAGCTGAACGCAAGCTTCCATTGCCAGCACCAGGCACCTCGGGGAGTAGAATCTAGTAAAAGAGAGGTTAGAGAAAGAATTTAGGGAACAAATTCTAAATATGGCAGAACTAAACAAAGAAGCACTGTGTTCCTCTGGTCTGTGTCACTTTCAAGACACTATCCCTACTGTATGCCTTCACAAAAGCTGAAGAAATAATCACAACACATTTATCATTCACCGGGCAGAATTATTTTGGCAAGAAATCTATGCTCCGGAATACATTAAACTAACTGACAACATATTCTGGAAAATGTAGATTTTCAAAGCTGGTAGGTGCTTACGCAACCATGTCGGGCTAAGGGACTGAGTGATTATGTCATTATCTGTGTGTCAAATATTTTGGATAAATATTAAATGATCCACGAAGTCAGGTCTTGTTAATGTAGGGAGTGGAAACCAGCAGCTTCAACAATCACTTATTAAAAGCCAGACTGGAGGAGGTCGATTTCACTGGAGGCTCCTGAAGAAGAATTTGTAATGTTCTGGATGGAAGGCTGCATTTGGCATAAATAAATGCATTAGTTTAAACATTAGAATTCTGAAGACTGAACCAAAGCTGCTTATCCCCTCTGCATAACTCAGGCAGCTGGAAGAGGTCACAGAGAATGTTTCAGGGGGCGGCAAGGGAGGTCAAGACTAAGTTCTCCCAGAGAGAACATGGAGGGCCCACTGCTTTTTCCTACTGGTGCGTGTGCATGTCGACATCATGTTTTCATCTCAGATGCTACCAGATTTACAGAGCGTCTTTCTCCCTAGGAATGAGAACAGACAGAACTTTTCAGATGACTTGCTGGATGTTCGGGGGCACAAGGAGGAAGTTCATCTAGGACATGACCTAAGGCGGCATGTCGACTTGGAGGGACAAAGTGAGTTTATGTCCAACTGATGGCTTAATGCAGGGCTCCTCGACTTCAGCACTATGGGCATTTGGGGGCCAGATAATTCTGTGTTGTGGGGACCGTCCTGTGCACTGTAGGACATTTAGCGGCATCCCTGGCCTCTACCCGGAGGAAGCCAGTAGCATCTCCACCCGGTGTAACAACAAAAAACGTCTCCAGACATTGCCAAGCATTTCCTAGGTGGCACTGAGAACCCCTATTTGAGAACCACTAAATTAAGCTGCAAAGGAAGATTCAGGACACTGGATTATCAGCGTGCTATGCATCACTGACTCGAGAAAGGCATGCCAAACACCAGTCAGCTCCACTACACCGATTTCACAGGTGAGAAAACAGCCCCAGAGAAGCGCAGGGTCACACCCAAGTTCACACCACCAGCCAGGGCTTGCCGGTTGCTCTTCCTGCACTTGCTGGCGAGTTCTCCGCCCAGACCCGCCTCACTGAGGTTATAAAAGAAATGAAGGCAGAGATAAAGTCAAACGATCATCATTCCTTATTCATGGCAGGACGTGCAAAAGGTACAAGCTTATTCAGATCTCGCTCCTGAGACCTTATTCTTCCAACCACGCCATCGGTAATCAGGCAGGCTCTCCTCCCCGTGAGAGAGGCAAGGCCTCTCTTTCTTGAGCCTAAAAAGCAGGTAAGTTAGGAATATGGCCCCTCCCTAGGCTGTCTTCCTCATCAGCCCGAGGAACAAAAACGCTCCAAAATATCGCATATGATGAGTTCACCTAGAAAAGATCTCGTTACGGTTTGATTCCGCCATCTGGTCATCCCCAGGCACCCTCCGTCACCCCTTTCCCTTGGAGACATGTCCAGTTCCTCCTGCTTTTACCAAGAGGAGTAACCGTGAGAACTGGCTTCCCTGGGGACTGCACGTCTGCTCGTCTTATGCCTCCGAGCTAGCCGCCCCCACCCCCAGTCGTCTCTGGGACGTTTCTTTGACTCAGAAGCAGCAGCAGGGAGAAATTGCTTCCGTCACCCATTAATCCCCATTCCTTTGTTGATATGCTTCTGTTTAAACCCAGGCCCAGGCTCACTGGGGGGCTGGGAATAGTAGCCGTTTTCATCATCTCCAGTCTCAGAACCCAACAAGCCTGTGTTGTGCATGCGAGAGTTTTCAAGGCATGACTTGCCAAGCCAAGGAATGGGCAACCTCTATGTCCACTTTTTCTTTCTTTCTAGTGTTGCAGCAGAGGGCAAAGGAGAGTCAGATTCATGAAATAAGGGGTCCCGCACCTATCTATTGAGCCCTGGTTAACGCAAGAGATCACTTGATTCTCAGTGCTGGAATTTTATATGAACTAGATATTGAAAACATGCAATAGTAAACATTTTTAAATAGAGACCTTATTTCAACCTTAACTTCCTAAAATGCTGCTGTTATGCAGGGCAATTATGTAATAAATTTGTTAGGGGACTATAAAGCAATAAAAATGGCGGTAATGGTTTGTCACTTAATAGCTGAATTGTAAATGAGTTTTTCAGTATCAGTGTATCAGGTTGTGACAATTAGGAGACCATTCTTAGAGCTGTCTTTAATTTCTAAAATAAAAAAAAAATTCTGAGGTTCCATATCATTAATTTCTTCATTTAAAGATGCTACACATTTAACCATTTGAAGTCGGGGAACATTGGGATTTCTGAGGAGTAGGAACCATCTGAACAACAACAACAGAAAGGCAAATGTAGCAAAGATCTATGCCCATATTAATAATCTACCTAGGGAGTTAGGGTAGCATGTGGTTTAAAACGTGGGGTCGGCCGCTTACTGGTTATATGGTTTTGACAGGTGGCTTCATCTTCCCACACGTCCTTCCTCAATTTCATTCATAAAATGGGAGTGACAGACCAACCCGCATGGTGGGGTTGGTGTTTGATTAGGGTCATTGTCTGTGTCGATGGATTACATGAGATGACATACGAAAAAGATTTAGCCTGGTCTGTAGCCCCTGGTGTGAGCTAAAGAAATGGCAATTGTTGCTTTTGCCGTTGTCATCGCTCATGGGGCATCTCTTGCCTCTCTGATCTTACCTTCTTCTGTCCTTGTTATTTCACACCATACTCCATTTCCAAACTTTTGTCCCCATGTGTCCAGTCTTCTAGAATGAACAAAATTTAGGAAGACAGATTTTTCTCCAAATCCACCTGATATTAGGCCATAATTTCCTTTCTTTTTTTTTTTTTTGACAATGAAATTAGGAAAAAAAAAATTACCATTTAACAAACAAACTTGCATTCTGGCTGCTCCCCTACAGGATCTTGCTTAATCCTTGAAACACCCTAAGAGACCCACATCATCCTTCTTCCAGAAGCACGGTCCAGAGAACTTAAGCAACTTGTCCAATGCTCCCCAGCACTGGTGGCGGAACCAGGATTCCAATCCAGTCCTCTCCACTGGACCACACTCTCTCACTGTAGGAAATACTCATAGATGTCTGATGGACACAAGGCAGGGTGAATGTGGTAGAGCGGGGAGGCAGAGTGTGTCCAAGAGTGAACCAGATGTGAACAGGCTCTCGTTCCCACTGCATGAAGGGACAGGATGTGCCTTGAACAAAGCACTCGGGAAATTCGAGAGGAACAAAATCCTCAGCGCAGGATCTGGCTTCTGCCTCCCTTCCGTCCTCCCGTTCTCCTGCCCGCCTCACTCACTGGCCCTCTTTCTGATCCTTGGCTGCACCCCACGTCTGTTCTTGTCTCAGAGCCTTTGCACGGAGCCCTTGTCCCTGTGAGATCTTCATGGCTGTTTATTCTTGAGTCTCAGCTGTTACCTCCTCTTGACATCTTGCTAACTGTCTCTGCAAAGGGCCCCCCACTCCCAACACCAGTCACCCTATTACACATCACCCTACTCCCTTTTCTTCTAGGCAGTTTGTTTTGTATCTCTTCCAACTAGAACATCAGCTCTGCAGGTAAGGATTTTGCCTGCCTGCTTCTGCCTCTCGTTACTCCTGGAATCCTAGGGCCTCAGCTCACAGTAGGATCTCAACAGAGAGTGACCGACGTTGAAGTGGTCGTGTTGTATTGGGGTGTTTTGTCCTGCAGATTTGTGGATCTGACTCTGTTCCCAAGTCTAAGCTCCCTGGGGACAAGAGCCTTGCCATCTCGCCTTCACATTTTCCAAGGAAAAGAAATGAATTTGTCTTTACCTCATTGTTCCTTTTCTGCCCCCACCCATAGCTCCATTTCTCCACTGGAGTCGTGGGTGGGGGCAGAGAAGGAACGATGAGGTAAGGACAAATTCATTTCTTTTCCTTTCTTTGTATCCCCTGGAATTTCTGCATGTGGACTTTCTTGGTGAGAAAAAGCAATCAGCAAACTCTCTTCTTGAATCGTCTGCGTTCTCTTAGAAGGAAGGAATATAGCTGTAGCGCTCAACTGTTGTTTTGCCTGCCAAGCATCCATTTACTCTTTCTCTGGTAACAGAATATCAGTTTTACTTGAAGGCAAAACTCTCTTTCCAAATTTCAAAACTACGCTGTCCTCAAAACCACTAGCAGGTCAGAGTAGTCTTGGTGGATGCATCCCACCACTTGGATCCAGAGAGAGGCACATGACTCAGGCGTGACCAATCGATGTTTTTTATTCCCCTGGCCATGGAGATGAGCACGTGACCCAAGCCAGGCCAATGAGACTCAAGTCTGTGATTTTACGGAAAGCGTTAGGAAGCGGAGCTCTCTCTTCCTGTGGGCGTGGCCTGGCTGGCGGAATGGAAGCGTGTGCTGCTGCTGGTGCCGATCCCCAAGCCACCGTGAGGATGAGCCTGTAAGAGAGTGAAGCCAACACAGGAGAAAGCACAGCAGAATAATAATGAAAAGAAAGAGTGATGCCCCTGCAGCCCCTAGATCCAGCTACACCTGAAGCTAAGTCTACCTCTGGACTTTTCAAGTAGTGATAAAAATCTCTTTTTATTACTCGGTCAGTTTGAGTCATTTGCAACCGAAACTGAAATGTGGAGACCAAAAATGATGCCAAAGAGTTTGGACCCTATGCCTCAGTGCAGTCTGCGGCTCGCAGCAGGTGCTTAATTAAGTTCTTCCAGGTCTGCGTGTGCAAAGGTTTGGGCTCCAAGCACAAGAAACACCTTAAAGCAAAAGTTGGAAATATTTAGGGAGAGAAGAACCTTTGTTTATCTTCCAGCTCATACGCGGTGGATGTGTCATTCTAATCTCTTTTTAAAGGGCAGTTCTTTGGAACTGGATGCTGCTTAAAGATCAGCCCAGACAGCTGCCAAGGGGAACATCATCCCATTATTATTTTTCAACAGCGGCAGAGTGAATGGATGGCTGCACATTTTTTCATTGCCATAAAACAAAGTGGAGGAATCCAGGTTGTTTTAGCTGCATGCTCAGCCTTTGGGACCAATATAAAGGAAAAGGAGAGAGAGAAATGCAGGTAAGTTTGCCGAACACCTACTGTGTGTTCCAGAACTGATGATGGGTGTCTTACATCCTTCAGCTCACTATATTTGGGATCCGAGTCCTGGATTCAAGCCCAAGATCTGTCAGTGATGGGTTGTAAGACCTTGAACAAGCTAACTAGCTGCTCTGGACCCTAGCTTCTTCCTCTGCCAAACGGGGTAGTAAACTTCTATCATTGTGAGGGTTGTGCTCCATTTACTGGAGGCTGTTTGAAGACACTTTTAAAGGAAAGGTAAAAAAGCATTAGCAATGTAAGCGTATTAGTGTCCCAGGTGATGAATTTGCCAAGGAAGAGATGGTCTACTCTCATCTCTTAATCTACCATAGCTCTGACTTGCTAAAGTTCTAAATAATTGGAAATTAAATGTTCTTCAAAATGATAAAAAAAAATAAAAAAAAATAAGAAAAGAAAAGTTTCTAGAGTCAAAGAAACAGCCCCTGGCTACACCAGCTCAAAATAAACGCCATGGAGAAAAGGCGGGGAGAAGCATAGGAGCGAAGCATAGTTTTGAAGTTTGGAAAGAAAAGAGGCCTCTGCTTTGTTTTAAAGGGCCTCGAAGGCCAATTCTTTGGGTGGAAATGCAGGAAGCATGACATAGTTGCAGGAGATAGGAAGCAAAGAAAACTAAGCGAAGGAGGTGTCGAGAAAAGCAGCCAAGAGCCGCAGAAACAGAAACAGCAGACAAGGTGGGTCTCTGACGTCATTTGAGGCTTTGCCCCTCTCCCCTGTGTTCCTACCCCTGAGGCATTCATAGCCCCTGGGAAAAGCTGACCTGGGACAAAGCAAAGTCTGTTTTTGACCTCTGAATTTCAAAACCCAGGCCCGGGAAGAAGACAGAAGAGATGGAAGCCTAGATGGTGAAAATTCTTCCCATCCTGAAGAAAGAAAGAATAAGAGGGGAAGCAGAGAAAATGTGGGTGCCACCAGGCCCTAATGAGGGCCCCGCACTTTGTGCTACTCCAGGAATCTGAGACTTTCGGGCATAGCAGCCCACAGATGGACCTCAGAGAGGCAGGAAGACCCCAGAGACCCCTGCATCCGGCATCCAGAAGCAGGAGAAACGTTTGAGTGAGGGGAGGAGAGGCAGCCTGACAGGTTTCCTTGATTCAAGCACGTAGCTGGAAGCATAGGCACCCCCAGGGCCACAGGACGGCATGGAAGCCGTCAGTGCTTCCTGGAGCCCAGGTATCCAACACAGGTGTGTCCCCTGTCATGGCACAGATGGTGACAGAAGACGCCCGATAATTAGGGTAAGGGAGGACGTAGTGCCATGACAGCCTGATGACAGAAGGCAAGAACGGGGTAGAGAACCGATATGGGACATGGACGACACAACGTCCAATGGCATCCATGCCTGGCATGTTCATTCCACAGACATTTCCCAGGTAGCCACACGATGGATGGGGTCCAGCCAGGCTGAAAACATAGGGATGGAGATGACCACCACATGGTCCACATGGTTTCATCCCACCCGTGGCCACAGCCCGATGGAGGAGACAGACATACCAACATCAGTAGGAATAGAATACCACGTCAGAAGCCACAGGCAGGAACAGGCAGGAATGGCAGGGGGAATGAGAGAGAAACGGGCACCCAGTCTGTAGGAGCCAGTCCTCGGAGCAGTAGTGTGAAGAATGCCCGGCACCCAGGAATCGGGGGGCACAGGGGAGCAGATGGAAATTCACGCTGGTCCCATATACATCGCCATAAAAAGCAGCAGCTTATAAGACAACTGTCTATGCACGAAAAGCCAGAGTTCTTCTCAAGCAGGAATATAACCATGGTGCTTAGGCTCAGAAGAGCCCGGGCTAGATCTGAGCACAGTTTGGCTGAGGTTCACCTCCCTTCAGACATTGGAATCGAACTGAACTGTTAACGGCGTGAGACCACTCTCCAAAGCTCCCCACCCCCAGACTCAATTCTTTCACGGTAAACCAAAGGTGATTTTATTGCCAACACCTGCTTAAGTGGTCTCAACGCAAAGCAATGATATTCTGAAAAGAAAAGGACGAAATCAAACAAGACGGGCAGAAAGATCCCAGCTCTGGAAGCAAAAACCATTTGTTCACCGGCTTGATTCCCTCAGACTTCGTGGGAGGAAGGGGCGTGTGAGGGGCTGGAGCTGAGAAACACGTGCAGTGGCTTCTCAGGGTCGGGGGGCGGTGGGGCACGTAGGAAAACAAAAATGACCTCCCGCAGCCTCCCTGCTCTTACTAACAGCCCAGGCCAGCTAATGTGTGCCCAGCCACAAAGTCACGTGGGCCAGTCGATCGATACCAAGTCAGGGGGCCCGGCGCACAGAAGCGGCTGTTTTCTCGAAACATCACTAGGAGAAATGGAAATAAAGACCAGGGTCTCAGGGCAGGGGTGTGAGGAAGTCCCCGACACACGGGTCACCCAGGACTCTCCCACTTACGTAGGCCCCCGTGACCGCGTTAGCCAAATCCCTTCTTACTCAGTGGGCCCAATGTGACATTTAAACAGAAATGTTACCCTCGTGGCATTTATGTCCCCAACCCCTTCAGAATCATATCTGTTGTCGCACTGGCTCATCCGTGGTCTCTTTCCAGAGCCAGTGTGGAAACGGTCCATAAAAACAGAAAAAAGTAAGTCTGGACTTTGTGAACTCGAGATTAAATCGGGCCAGGTCTTGGCGTGAAATGTGAGCGTTATAATGCGGAGAAATTAACGTAGCCTTTCCGTTTTCAAAGCGGTGCCCTGTCTTTCGCTGAGCCTCTTGCCGGCAATGTCGACCCACGGTGCCAGGGAACAATTCAAGGAAGACACCAGCCAAGGACTTGGCTTTGAACGGAGACCTGAGACCCCCCTACCCTCAGTGGGAGACCGGCCTGGAGTGAAGCTGGCTTCATCCTGTTTTCGAATCATCGCTCTCCTTTGAAAGTCAGAGAAAAGAAGGAGGCTAGGTTACTGAGTATTTGGCTTACATCATCCATCATTTGAGGGTCAAATTACTACATCATGGTTTGGGTTATCAGGATTGATGTTTTGGGGCAAATGTACACAAAAAAACCTGCATTTTTAAAAAGTGAGTGAAAGTGTGCCGTAAAAAGAAATTCATACTGGTAGACATCAGCACATTTCAGTGAGCGTCGAGGCTAAATTTGAAAGAATGTGTACTTTCGAGATTTCTAATGTAGATGCAAATTTGTGTTAAGAAATGCACATTGAACTCTGTGATTCCAAATCTTTCACACAGGCCTTCTCCACCGAGAGTTTCCCAGACACATGAAAAAATAAAAACAAACTCACACCCCCGTTTGCACAGAAGTCCCCTTCCCTGTGCCAGTGAGTTCTTCTGCTCCCACATCGACTTCATTCATTAAACGAGATATAGTTTTCTGCTTCTTTCTCCGAATACAGCCGTGGCATTCACCATCTCTGCTTTGCTCTCCCCAGTGAGATGGCTGTAACTGACCTAACTTTAAAAAAAAAAAAAAGTTCTAGATCCCACCTTCAGCAGAACAAACCACCTGAGACCTATTTCCATCTGAAATCCCTTGTCGGTTACAAAGGTTTGCTCTTGATGATGAAAGCTGAGCTCAGCTGGGAGATTTGAGCAGATACGGCTTCTTGCTGCTTCTTACGTAGGCCCCCGTGACCGCGTTAGCCAAATCCCTTCTTAGTGTGCCCAATGTGACCCCCAAGTAAAAGAACTTGGTTAAGTTCTTTTGACTTGACCAAGGAGCCTAACAGTTAAAGGTGTCAAGGAACAGATTTTTTAAAAGTCGTACCTGCAAGCCTAAACCTCTGACATGTACAGTTCGATGTGTTGGATTATGCAGTAATTCTTGGTGTTGTTTTAAAACCTGGTTTTAATAGTCACGAAGAGAAGAATTGCAAATGCAATTTTGGATGCTTTTGGCACGAGCCGTAGAATACAGACAGGACTCTACATCAAAACAATAGATAATTCATGCACAATTACCTGGACACTTAGTATGCATTAGACAACTCATAGCGAAGATACAGATTTTTGTTTTTCAGTTGTAGAAGGAATGAATGGATCATAGAACATAGACTCAGGTATGGAAAACTATCAAATCTCTATTTCCCCCCAGGCAGTTTAATTTCAACTGTGATTATTTCATGCCACCGTTATAGGCAAGAAGTTCAACCTCACTGATTCTCAGAGCTCCCCTATCCCCACCCTAGAGGCTCTTTTGCTGTGAGGGCCCCCCATCCCTCAGTCCTCCCCTCGACTCCCCAGCATGTGCGAGCTGTGAGTCATCAGATCACACTGGTTGCCATGGAGACACACATCGTCCCAGTCTACTGGTCCCTTCAGGTCTGGGGCTGCTGTTCCCACGCCATGCGTGGAAGCACCTCGCCTGGACCCTTGGCATGCCTGCCACCTCCCTGGGGCCGGTGCCCTGCCTGGAAGCAGGATGCTGGTTCCCCTGACTCTCAGAAAGCTCTGCTGCTTCTGGCCCAGCAGAATCAATTTTTATTCAAAGACTCTCTCCTTTTTCTATATGTCTCTCAGAGTTATATCCCTCCATCTCCAAACCTATCCCCCACTTTGATATGAAGCTTTGACAAACCAAAGCCAAAAAGAGCAACATCTGGCAGGCAGCTCAGACTCTCTACCCTGCCCCGAGGCTCCCAGCTCAGAGCTTGTGACCTAGTTGAGAAATAGAGGAAAACAGAGAAGTCCCATGAATGTTATTCGTCATGATAGTGAGGGGGAACTTGCTATGTTCTTTTCCTACACCATAACCTGCAGCCTTCACAGGCTTTCTGGTGCTTTCTCAGCTTTGTCTGTCTCGGGACTCCATTCCCTAGCTAAATATTTCATTGCATATTCCATCTGCCATCCCAATCCCTTACTTTCTCTTCAGTGCCCCCACTTCGGTGACAGCAGGGACAAACATGGCCCAGGAGGTCAATGGCGTACAAATCTAATGGTCGTGAGCAACACACACGGTCCTCAGGCTGCACAGAATGTGCCGGTGGCCACAGGAAGGATAGGAGATCGTGACGTTGAGGGAGAGACCGGGGGGACATGAGACAGCCACATGAGATGGAGTAAAAAGGCCACGTATGTCAAACAAATCAAATAGCTAAGGGAAAGCGATGTTTTGTTTTGAAAGCGTATACCCAAATGGCTTACTAGCCGATACTTCTGTGCATCAGTGTTATCCGAAGCGAGGGGAGGCATGCTGGGAGACTTGGCTCGGAGCCAGGACTCTAGACCCAGCTTTACCAGAAGGGGCCTGTGCCTTTGAGGCAGCCATCCCCTGATCTAACCCTAAATTTGCCCTTCACTAAAAATAAAAGGTTGGACCAGTTGATCACCAGGTTCTCTTTGGCTGTGATGGTCTTTGGTGCAAGTTTTTTCAGAGATGATATTTTTAAAGGCCTTTCTATGGTGATTAGGAAAACTACTCATTATGTAACTGAAAGCCTGGGTGGACGTAAACCCCCAGGCATGTCAGCCTGATACCACTGTGTCTTCACCTTTCGACTCTATAAAGACCCAGCAAACTTCATCTGTATTAAAGTTTAATAGCAGCCCAAGACTGAGAGAGCGACTTAATGTGAGCAGTACCTAAGGGGTGTTTTATTCGTGTTGATTCTCATGTGTATGATAAATAGTTCCTGTGCCTGATTTTGTGACGAGAACGGGTTCTCAGAAACTCCAACAAAGGGAGCCCATAAGAAAATTGGAAATCTTCTACCATAGAGAAAGCACTAAAGTATTCATATATTTCTTTGGAGACCCAGCAGGGTATAGAGAGAGCCAGCCGTTTTCAACACGGCCAGACACGTTTACCTCTAATGCTCTCCTACGAACCCCAGGCTGGACGGATGCTGAACAGCATAATGTGGGCTTCAGATGGCAGGTCGGTCACCTTGAGCCATCTGAGGGTCAGAGCAGATGATAGATGCACTTGTGTCTGGGTGTCCCTCGTGTTTGTGTACTTATGTGAATTCGAATGTGTGTGTGTGTGTATGTGTGGAGAAATACATAAATATACATGTAAGAGGGTGTAATAGCCAATTATGAAAGCTGTGGTCTAATATATTTATGGCCGGGAGTTTGTTTCCCTTTTGTCATTTAGAACAGAGGTTGGCAGACTTTTTCCGAAAAGGGCCAGGTAGTAAGTATTTTAGGCTTGGGAGCCATCAGCTGTCTGTCGTAATGACTCCGCTGGAAACTATAGGGCACCAGTAGCCATGGACAATATAGAAATGAACGAGCATGCATGTCTTCCAATAAAACTTTTTAAGGGACACCGAAATCTGAATTTTCACGTGTCACAAATATTATGCTTCTTTTGATTCTCATTCAACCACTTAAAATGCAAACCCTATTCTTGGTTACATAAACAGCTGACAGACCAGATTTGACTGGTGTATACTTGCCAATATATAATTTAGTGTGCCATTTCCCGCAGGGAAAAAAGTAATTATAGATATCGTTTGGGCTACCAGATCAATCCACAAAGGTCAATTCAATCCATGAAGAACCCAAAATGTGGCACATATAGGAACTAACATTTTTTAATGTTTATGCTCGATGCTCCTTACATTCATTATTTCCCTTAATACCCAGTACAGTCCTGTGGGGAAACAGGTTTAGAGAGTTTAAGTGACTTGCCCCTCTCAGGTAAGAAGGCGCAGAGCTGGGATCTGAACCAAGGTCTTGGGATCTCAAAACTGTGATGGTCACAGCAAAGCTACATGGCCTGATTGGTGAGCAGAGGGGACAGTACCCAGTGGCTAGAGAGCCCTCGATGCATGCCAGCTATCAGCATTGTTCTTATGATTACCGGCTATACTACATCAACACTACCAAATGGCCATGGAAGGTCTCATTTCCTCAGATTTCCAAACTGGAACACCCAAACATGTTCCTTTCCCTGGCTTTCAATACCCCGGCCATGCCATTTTGCAAGAAAGGATGGAAATTCTTCTGAACGGGTAGGATTGAGTCTTTAGTTATCCACACTTGTGCCTCTGCTTAGGAGCAGAAAGACAACCATTGAATGTTCGAAATGAAACATTTCATCGTCGGTAATATTCCATCACTCATGCGAGTTACAAAGTTTGCTGAGAACAAACGACCCTCATGGTCAGCCACAGTTAAAACTGACAAATTGAAGTAGACGAAGACGTAAGTGAATATATTTCGTCCCTCTTCCCATGTCTATCTCCCGGCTTTTAGCTACAGTCTTTTAACAATTATAGGATGGGCCTTATTTTAAGTGTGTTTTTCGATCCCTCTGTCATTTTGGGTACCCAACATCTCATTCCCCTGGGGCCATTTTCGGATATCAGAAAACTGCTTCATAGTCAAGTACGGGAGAGTCAATTAGATTTAAAGTGTTCTCCTTCCCCCCCCCCCCCCCCCAAAAAATAGGATTGATCTTGAAAGAGATCACCCGTCTACCAGAAGTGATTTGCTCTTGGTGTAATTTGGGGCAGCATGACAGGCCACCGAGAGAGACGTCATAGAGCAGAGTTCTTGCTAATAGCTTTCCAATAACTTCCTCTAATTCACCTAAGAGTAAGTCTAATCCTCTTGCTATGTGTAGATAATAATATTATAAACTCTAACGCTTGTGGGCCAGCACTTAGCATTGCATGAGAAACCATCCCAAAATTTAATGGATTGAAATAATTTATTATTATAACTCATGTTTCTGTGGGTTGACCAGGCTTAGCCAGGTGGTCCTCACTTGGGGTCTTTCATGAAAATCCAGTGAACTGGCGGCTGGGGCTGGAGTCATCAAAAGACTTTCATTCACATGTCTGATGCCTCGAGTGGTGTGTAGACCAGCGTCTCTCGGAATCAAAAGACTTTCATTCACATGTCTGATGCCTCGACTGGCTACAGTAGTGGTGTGTAGACCAGCGTCTCTTGGTGTGTCTCTCTCTCTCTCTCTCTCTCTCTCTCTCTCTCTCTCTCACCATGCAGCCTCTCCATGTGGTTAGCTTGAGCTTCCTCACAGCATGGCCACTTGAGGACAGCCAGACTTCTTATATGACAGTTTAGGGAGACATGGGGCAGCAGTTGCCAGTCCTTGAGCATGGGACTAGAAGTGGTACAGCACATTTCCATGATATTCTGTTGTTCGAGCGGTCATGAGCCCACCCAGACTCAAGAGCAGGGGATGTAGACCCGTCTCCTAATGGAAGGAGTGTCGGAGCAATTGCTCTCTGCGATCCACCGTAGATTGGATGAGAACTCAAGAGTCCTCTTCTCCAGCCCCTTTATAAACGCCATCTAATCTGAGTTTTAGCAGCTGGCAGAGTTCAGCCTGTACCTGGAACACCTCCGGTAACAGAGGACTCACTGATTTCTCCGGAGCAGCCCCTTTCAACTCAGGACAGCTCTGTCTCTTAGGAAATTCTTTCCATTTAGTGAAAATCTGGTTCACTCTAGCATCGCCCATTTATTCTAGTTCTCGGTGTTGGCACAACAGAGAACATTTCTCTTACCTTTCCATACGACTCTTTCATATACTTGAAAATGGTTCTCCTTGCTCTGCTGAGTCTTCTTGTCACGTAGTTGCTTCATCTATCTCTCATGTGACACATCTTATCATTCCACCACCACCCAGGCCACTTCTCTCCTCTGAACAAGCTGCATTTCCCCATGTCCCTCTCATAGCCTGGAGCCAAGTACCAAACAGGAAACTGATCAATCAGAAGAAGGAAAATCTCTTCTCTCTCAGTTGGGTTTGCCACTAGAACTATCAATGCGCTTGTAGCAAGAACAATATTTTTTGAAATATATAAATCTGCTTTCTTTTCTCATGCTTCCTTGAACGTCACCATCCCTCTATTCAATAGCAGCATCGACACCTCTGGGGGTGGGGATGGGGGTGGATTGGGGCTGTTGGAACAGGAATGCAAAGAGAGGAAAAAGAGCCACTGCTCAACTTTTGACTTCCAGTTTTGGAATTTTTAGTGCACAGGCGTATTAGGAAAAACACAGTCCTTTCTTAATATGTCTCCTTTACTACTCACACGGAACGCTTCATTTCTGATACTCCAGGTCACAAAACACGTGTGGGCTTTTCCCACACCAAACAATTCTGTAACACCAGCTGGGTGTCCCACAATGTAACTCAACTCTGACACTATCTTCCTAGAGATCCCATAGGTGAAGGGCTCAGCCCCATGAGGCAATCCCGCCCCCCGCTGCCCGTCACTTCAGATGCCAATCACAAGCAGTAGGTTCCCATGTTACCCACAACTTCTGTCCGACTTGGCAGAGGTTCCCATGATGGTGTCCCTGTTTGATCAATTATTTGCTAAAACAGCTCACAGGACTCAGAGAAACACATGTCAACTTTATTAAAGGGTGTGATCAAGGATACAGATGCACAGCCAGATGAAGATACACCAGAGTGAGGTCTGGGGGGCCTTGAGCACAGGAGCTTCTCTCTCGTGGAGTTGGGGTGCACCTAGTCACCTTCCCAGTAACTAGGTGTGTTCACCGACCTGGACGCTCTCTCGATCCTCTCCTATTGGGATTTCAGGAAGCCTCCTCACACAGGCGTGATCAATCATCAGCTGGCAAGTGACAGGGGACTAAAAATTCCAAGCTTGTGACCATGGCTTGGTCTTTCTGGTCACCAGCCACCATCCAGGAGCCCACCCAGCATCTTCTCCTTAGAACGAAAGATACTCCTAGTGCTTTTATCACTTAAGAATTTTCAAGGGTTTTAGGAGACTTGTGTCAGGGACTGGGGACAAAGACCAAATATCTATTTCTTATTATAAATCACAACATTACAACAAGATAACACTATTCAAGATAATGGTCTCAAAATGATAGAGTTCGTGAGAGAGAAGAACGTCTTCTAAATTCCAGAAATCCAAATGCATTGAATTCGGAGCACGAGATGGACGCAAAGCCAGCGCAGCGAGGCTGGAGGAAGTGAGGGAGTTCTCTGCGGACAGGAGGAGAAAGCCCGCCCCTGGTGGAGGACAAGGGCAGGGAGAAGGGGAGCAGTAGACACACATCCTGGCGCTGGAAACGGCCGATGAGGATGGAAACTCAGGGCTCACTGCTGGTCCTTGCTGCTTGGGCACAGACAAGGCCGCTTCCGCCCTGTTAGGGACACTCCATGTCCCACGTGGTAATACTGGGGCAGAGGCTGAGAATGACCTACAAAGGTATCGAGGTGAGTGGACCTATGGCTGCCTTATGGAGCCGCGTGCTCTTATGAGAAAATACTCCCAGGCCATCCAAGAGATCCAGTGGGGTTAGACTCAGCATACAGAAGGTGGAGCCTCATGGCCGAACCCCGTGATAGTCACCACAGACTTCAGCAGTCTGTGACAGCACAGCACCCCCCAAAATGGAGATGAGACCAGTTGTGTCTCTGCAGTTTCCAATGCTGCAATCCCAGGGGCCAGGTAAGGCCAGTGGTCCTCAGTGGAAACCAGCGAAGACAGAGAGGACAGTGGACCACCTTCCCCTGTGCCAAGAGGGCCGGTGAGCCTATCCCTGCCCAGATACACCCCGGAAAGAGCGAGCAGGAGCAGCAGAAGCGATGAGAATTGAACATTTACCCAAATCAGACTGAGTTAACCCCAAAGGGCCTGCTTTAATCCAGAAAGGACTGAGCCACCTCTCACAGGCGGGATGCAGCGTTATTTTTTGGCCGTCATGGGTAGAATGCAGGCCTCCTGAGCAAGACAAGGACGTATCTTAAAAGCAACATTTTTCTTTCTTTCTGTTTTTTTTTTCCACATCTGAGTTGCTGAGTATAAACTTCCCACCCCCCACAGAACCCAAGACCTATTTGTCACAGCTAACTATCTAACGTGTCCTTTACAGAAACTTCCTATGAGCAGATCCAAACAAATCTATCTTGAGCTGAGTTTCTCCCAGGCTGTCAAAGATAAAAAGAGTTCTAGAATTTTCCCTCTCATATAGCAGAGCTCCCCTGAGACCACCCAATTAAATCAATATAAAGCACTAAATGTGCATTCTTACCTAAAAAGAAGTTGCCCTCCCCCTCCGACCCCCAATTCTCAAACCCCACTGTCATTACCCTCGCCAGAGCCTATTGGAGTTGAGCATAAGCTATACCCAGCATCACTCCCGTGGGGCCAGCATTTTAATGTGTGAAATGTCCCCTAAGGCCTGGGCATTAGCAAGGCTTATCTGGGTGGGGTGCAGGTGGGGTGGGGTGGGGTACAGTGGAAGATTGTGGTTCACTGACAGGGTCTGTGCCCAACTTGGTGGCCATAAGACTTTGTTTAATTGACTTTATCTTTCCAAGCCTCCCAGTTTTTCTTATCTGTAAAAGATTTTATCATCATCATTACATTCAGATTGCCCGACATGGTCAGTGGAACAAGGAGGAAAGCTTTGAAACTAATAATAACAAAAAGTTTTCTAAAGGGTGTTACTGTTATTTGTAAAATAAATTCCACGTGCATTCCTTCTTAAAGCATTTCAGGCCATGACTTTCAAACTGTGGCCCCCGCTCCCTGAGGGGCCTGGGAGCCTCCTCTTGGGAGACGGAAATGAGGTAGGGAAGGTGCCGGGTACACAGGACTCACCTTCCACCAAGATTTCGACCAGAGCAGCTGCACAACTTCTATGGGTTTCACATGCTTTTCCTTCATAAAATGGATTTTCAGGCTGTAAACAACAACAACAACGAACCCGGAAACTCAATGATTTCAAGAAAGTGGTGTGAGGAAGGATGGTGCTGAGCCGTCTGTGGACACTGCAGCCTCTGTTCTCACTGAGAACGGCTCGCCACCCTCTTGGCTCCTAATCTCTATACTGCCGGCTGAGTCCCTGAGTCACTGCTTGACCACCAGAAACAGTGTCCTACCCCACGCCACCCCTCCGAAACCCAGGGTCCAGGGCCCTCAACCCATACGCCCAAACCACAGACTGACCTACCCCCTCTCTCTCCTGGTGTCTCACTTCTGCGTGACTCACACAGGCATTGGAGAGAAAATAAAATTCACAGCCCTGGGACCTTCCAGAGACTCGTGCCTTATTTCTAAAGGGCAGCGGTTGTCATTATGCTTAAATGGACTGCTTTCCCTGTTGGAAACATGTATTTTTATAAAAGCTTAATTTCTCTCCTTTCTCCAAAATGAGAATCAAGTTAAAACTGTGGCCTGGCACCTGAGAGCATTTCCTTTTTTTATACTTCATAGAATCTTTAATAATACAAAAATTGCCCAGAGCATTTCACACTGAGTTATGAAGTCATTAACATTTCTGGGATAAACACACTACCCCAGGACAAGTTATTAGACATAGAGTAGTGGGGGGAAAATTAGATGCATTGAAAAGGCCCCATGTCTAGCACCTACAGGCAGAAAAATCCACCTGTTCCTAGTGAAAAGAGGCAGAGAACGCCCTGCACATGCCACATGCAGCCTGGGTGGCCTTTTCTCAGCCAGCCGACTTAGCACATTGGATATTGGTAAATTTTTAAAGAATCAGCATCTTGATGTCCCAAGGCCAGCAAGCTTTCCATATTCATGGCTCTGTATCCCGCCTCAAGATTCCTGGTACTTACGATCAATCATGTCTACAGCAGTGCTGCTGTTCCCCCACACCATGGTCTGAATAGATGCGCTGTTTGCCTTTAAACTAGCAGGAAAATCCATCCCATATGCTCTTCACTTCCCATCCCACATCCCCTGTTTCCACCCGTCCTTACCATGCTCAGGTTTTACCAGCTTCGTGGTGATTTCCAAAAGGCTAGCACTCACGGTTTCTCTCCTTTTAATAAACAGCTCCGGTATATTTTAGCAGGAATTTGGAGGAGAGTGGACTTCAGTACATTGTACCCTGATTATTCTCTAATTCTGCTCACACACAAGAATTGTGATCAAGAAAGAAATTGGAGGGGGGATTTGGTCGTTCAGACTCACACTGAAGCATCCTTGCCTCTGGCTGAATTCCCAGCCAAAAGATCAACCCTCGTGCAGTTTCTAGATGGTCTCGGAGGTTCTGTTTCTTTATGGGTTTCCCTTGGCCGGGACTGTGCTGGGGTGAAGTTCTCCTTCCCTGAAGCCTTTCCCTTGCTACTCCACGAAACCCTTTCCAGTAGGATGAGATCAAGAGGCTGGTGTGTCCCAACAAGAACAGCCCCACTGTCCCATATCTGCCGCAGATGCCACTAATTCACACGGCGCCCTTTTACCTTTGGAGAAAATTGGGTGAAGGGCATATGGGAACTCTCTGGATTATCTTTGCAGCTTTTCTGTAAATATAAAGCTGTTCTAAAATAAAGATTGATAGCTAAAGATTAAGAGAGGACTTTAGAGGGAGTTAATAAGGCCTCCAGATAGTTTTGCAAAACTTGACTTTTTTTTTAACGATACTACTATGATGTCAATCAAATGTGAAGTGAAGGATGAGAGCATGCTACCAGGTTTCTTTTTATAATCCTAAAAATGAATCCTATGATTCATTTTCTGTTCATTCTAAGAACTAGTACCTAGTTGCAATTATAACCTAAATTGTGTTACATGCAAGATAAATTCATTTTCATAATTTTGAGTTTAGTTTTTCAAGATGAAGTCTCAATACCAGTTATACACTACCCCCACTGCTTATTTTGAATATCCTCCCCCTTAAGCGAATGCATTTTAAGTCACCTTTCTGTGGTCCCAGGGATAAGTGGATAAGAGTACCACCCGCTCCCCAGTGCGGTTAAATGGGGCGATTGCGTCTGCCCATCGTTTAAATGCCCTCTGACCTCCAGCCTTCTGAGTAGGATTCTCTCTGGTGCTGCAGGGAGAGGAGGCATGTGAGGATTCCTGGGCAGACTGAATTGTTTTACATAATAAAGAGATCGACAGCTCCAGGGAGTGTTGCTGAGTGAAATATGATGTCACTTCACCTCACTGTCCCCAAGAGGCCTTCAGTAAAATCTACGTTTTGCATCATTGCTTTGGAGTAGGAGTTTGTTTTGGTTGGGGTTTTTATGAGACCTATGTTGACACTGGCCTTAAAGACGAATGCCAGATGGTCTAGTAACATGCGGGATACTCCACAAATCACCCCTGCCCTGAGTAGGACTCACCACCTACTTTCTCTCTAACATCAGCCTGCATCTTCTAAGATGGGCAGACGCAATCGCCCCATTTTATGGAGAAACTGAGGCCTAGAGGGTTATGCAGGCTACCAGGAAGAGAGTTTCCAGGCTAGGCGATGGGACCATGGTGAAGCAGAAGAGGTACTCCCCGTCCACAGGGGGCAGCCACACAAAATGTGTGTCTAGTGCAGCCAGCCCTTCTGATTTTTCAAAAGAAGCCAGGATTCTGGATTTTTCGGTGAAAGCATCCCGTGGCTCTTCTTGGTTTTGATTTTTTTTTGAACACAGAATAGAATTATCTGATAAGTCGAGACTACAGGCTATGTGCAGGTGACCTTCGAGCAGCACGGTGGAGAGGGACACTGGCCGCCCCACACAGTCACAAACTGGTGCATAACTTGAGTCCCCAAAAACTTACCTACTGTTAGCCCACTGTTAATGGAAGCCTTACCAATAGCATAAACAGTTGATGAATACACATTTTTTGTATATGTGTTATATATTCTATTCTTCCAATAAAGCTAGAGAAAAGGAAATGTTATTAAAGAAATCATAAGAAAGAGAAAACACATTTGCAGTATTTGTTGAAAAAAAAAAAAATCCACACCTAAGTGGATCCGCACAGTTCATCCTGTGTCGCTTAGGGGTCAGCTGTATGTCCATGGACAGCCACTTTGTAACCTCTAGATGGGGAAAATATTAAAAGTTGTGTTCAACTTTCATGGTAGGTTCCTTTCACTCTGTAAAATAAATCTACTCTGTCCTAATAAAAGTGATCTCTACCTTTTCCTCTCTATATTAGCAAAATCTGGGTCACAGTATAT
Organism: Pteropus alecto; assembly: GCF_000325575.1. Lineage (NCBI taxonomy): Eukaryota > Metazoa > Chordata > Mammalia > Chiroptera > Pteropodidae > Pteropus > Pteropus alecto. The sequence continues at coordinate 3,195,797 of NW_006436888.1, read as the reverse complement.
TTATAATACATAAATGCATGCATATCTATGTCTAAAAAGAGAGATTCTAGGAGCTACTTATGCTTTTCAGTCCTCCCCTCTCTCCACTCTTTAAAGCCCCGTTAATAATGAGATCAATATGGCGAGGAGCTTAGGGTACGTATCAGATGCAAATTCTTTGCAAGAGGTTGTACTGTTTCTTGGGAGTAGGCAACTGAGCACAGCACAAGCACAAAGTGTTTACCCATCTATTCAAGTGTATAAGCCAATTATCTTTCTCGAAGAAGGCATTCAAATGTAGCTCTCCCAAGATCCAGCTATTTCCAATAGTTCTTGAGTTGTCTGTCAACAGATATCAAGTCAAGGTTAACCATTCATCTTATGCTTCTGCCTCCTCCCGCGAGGAAAGAAGAAATAGCTACAGATTAGCAGTTTTTCCAGATGGCAATAGCAAAGCCAAAATAGACACCCAACGTAATTTGTGGGCTAGACGAATGAGAAAGGAACTGACTCCTGCAACAGTGATTTGTGGATAGACGGTAAGTCCTTTCCTGGGACGTATAAACGTATGTTTTTCCCATTTTCAGTCAGAAAGACATTGAGGTCAAGACAAGTTCAGTTTCATACAATGAAGGTGAATCCCAAACTTGCCTTTTCCAGAGAGTCTGTGAGGAAAAGCACCTGGGGGCCAGGACACTAATCCAGAATTTACTGATGACACAGGTAACCTTGAGTAAATCACGCAACATTTCGTGCTTCCTCTGAAACTGCCCAAGTGTTTGGAGAATGAAGGGGATGTGCCGTGGGGAGGACCCTGAGCGTTTCAGGGGACCTAGTATCCATCGGGCAGAGCTAGCTGCCGCCTGCAGCTAACGCCTCGCGACGTTTACAAGTGTTTCTGTTCCCGGCGCCTGAGTTATGGGTTCTACTCCCTCTTGATCCTCAATTTTCAACTCCACAAGAAAAAGACATTTGTTTCCCTTTCCTGAGGCTGAGAGCTTCGATAACTCTTCAGTCTCATCTTTAAAGGCGGTCCTCTCTGTCACATTGAGATGTTTCATCTGACGATCAGGAACGCCCAATAGAAACTTCTGGTTATTTGCCTTGACAGCCCAAGAATCCGACTTCAAGTCAGAGGACTGCTAAGGCGGTTGCCAGCCTTTCTGATTCATCTTGGGACATTTCCCCCAGAAGGCAGGGATTGATGAATCGGCCAGGCCTGCGTGAATTTATTCCAAAAAACAGCGACTCTCTGGCCTGTGTCTAGGGGTGTCCTTCAGACTCAGAGGCTTGTTTAGCTCACGCAAACCCTACAGATTCACTAATAATCATAAATACCACATACACCAAAAAGGATAAGGTAACGGCAACTCTAAATATTTATACATACATTCATATTTTAAAGATGCTGAAAATCGAACAAAAATGAAGGGTTTTTTTGTTGTTATTGTTTTGTTTTTACCTCCTGCTCCTCTTTAGTGTTTATTTACCCTGGGCACGTGAGGAAGCAGCAAAGTAAATTGGTGCTTGGGGTCAGAGTCACCATGTTACACAAGTCCAGGGGGCACTGTCCCCATTGTTTGTAGTCATGCATGGCTCAGCTGGCCCAGCCATGGTGGCAGCCTGCTGACGGGTGTGGAAGAGATGGAAGGAACGAGAAAAGAAACTAACATTAACTAGTATTTGGGGGAAATGCCTATTCCAAGATGTTTTCATGAGCGACTTACCAGTCAGTAGCATGATGGGGAGTACAGGTGACACTGGATGCTCCTTCACCTTTCCAAGCCTCAGTTTCTCACCTGTAATCGGGCTTACAGCCTGTGTCATAGTGTGCTTCAAAAGTCTTTTATCACAAAGAGTGATTTTCGATGTGTATGGAAGTCGACAGCCACCTACATCTAAGGGGCAGCTAAATAGTGTTTGAAGCGAGTTAATTATGACACGCACTCTAGGCATGATTGCATAAGCCCTCAAAGTCTACACCACAGGGTTTGCTTATCAGCATAAGGATGTTAGAAATAAATTTGGAAGTCAGTAAAATGAAGGTCAGTAAAATGGCTAGAAAGAGTGAAGGGGTCTGCCCCTCTGGTGTTAATGAGATCCAAGATTTTGGCCTGATCAGTAACTCATGGGTGCCCACAGAGCAGCCCCAACGCCCCAGGCCTCGCTGGCAACCTGGCTCTGCTCCCCTAAAAGCTTGGCCCTGAATTGTGAACCGTGAAGTCGACTGGTCCTGGAGTGAGCCAGTCAGAGAGCTGGAAGACAGACGGTGGCAGTGCCTGCCCTCCCGTGCACTCAGTGGCTCCCTGCTACCCTTAGACAATTATATCGGCTCATTAAACGGGGGCCTTCTTCACGTGGGTGCGGTCTCCTTTAATACTTAATAGCACACCCTTTTCATTTTGCTACAGAAATTGCTTTGTACTTGCTGTACTGATTCAGAGGCAAACAAATCACAAGATTATGGGCTTTGTGCAATAGTCATTTCCATCTTAATGTGAGAGCCATTCATTTTTGAAGCATCGGGTCATTGGAAACTGTCATATGGTGAGTGTTTCATACATAAGAAATAAGAACATGGCAAGTTACATATAGTAGAACTACTTGCGTAAGCAGATAAATCAATGAGGAATCATATTATTAGATGACCAATTAAATACGAGGACTAGCCGGGCATTGTTAGTAAGACAATTAATTGTAGGGTTCTACTCATCTTGGTACACTTTGTTGCCTATTAAGATAATGAATTGATTCTCAAAGATTGGGTCTAAAAACATGTTTAATCAGACTCCGCTGGGCAAAGGATCATTATTTTTATGACTTCGTGAAATGCATATTTTTACCAACCAATTTTGAAACAGGCTTTTCAAGGTTAGGAGAACAGAACTCTTATCCCTTCACATAGTAACAACTAAAATCAGAAGTTTAAAGGAAAAAATCACATTATAGAGAAAATAATTTAGGGAAACAAACACCCAAATCTTCCTTTTGATTTAGAAAATATTTTGAATAGAGATTTCCAAATAGAGAATTGGAGCATTATTTTTTTTCCTTCTAGATTTTCTCAGATTATCTCAAATCCCAGCGACTATGGTGTAGACAAACCACAAATTACTACTTTGAGGTTTAGGAGGTTTTTTAGGTTTGTTTTTGTTTGTTTGTTTGTGTTTTGCTTTTTTTTTTGGTCTCCTCATAAAAAAACTTCTCACAAATGTGAAAAGGAGATAAAGTGGGTCCCCTTTAATCCCAAGTGACTAAGAATTTGAGTGGGTAGGGTCTGAATGTATAAAATTCATAAAGATATGCGAAGGAAAAATTTAGTCTTCTTTGTGAAATTCAAAAATTCTAGTGTTTCCTTTCCGGCTTCAGAACATAAAAAAAGACTGCTTTAGGATAAATTAAAGGAGGCCCTATTTTAAACAACTTATCTTTATGTAAGAGGTAGTATAGGCTAAAAAAAATACAACTAGCTTCAGGAAGAGTTTGAATAAATCCCTGGGGATCGTGTGTGTGTGTGTGTGTGTGTGTGTGTGTGTGTGTGTGTGTGTGTGTGTGTGTACACATATCTATCAAGAGATTGATTAGGAACTAAGCTCAGAGGTCGTCCCCTCCCCTGTGAAGCCCAATCCAGCCTTCCTGGTCCCCAGGCTGTTCAAATTGACCCCATCCCGTCCTCCCGGTGAGTGGCCCTCCATCCCCCACAGTCAGGGAGGACTTCTTACAGAACATCGAGTCCGCTAGCAAAGGGTCTGATACAATAAATTTTGGACCAAACTGAACATTGATACCAGACATTTTCCCTCACGAGATGCCCCAACATATTTCTTATGATCTCATTGTTTCTTTTCCAAGTTGTCCCTGGAATGAAGCTCAGGACGTTCTTCAAAGACACAGCAATTTCACCTGTCATTCCTGTACCTGGCACCACGGTGTCATCAACTTTATTAACATATCTCCTTTATTTGCAGTCAGAGTAAGGCAGGAGGGGAGGTGGTCAAGGGCTGGTTTTAAAAAATGTTCTTTCTTTTTTCCCATGTGCAACACTCCAGTTCCTGTAAACAGCCTGTAGAGCATCGTGGTTCTCACTGCGAGCTCTGGGGACAGATTGTTTGAGTTGGAATCCTAACTCCTCCACATGCCGGCTCTGTGACCTTGGCCAAGCTGCTTAATGTCTCATGCCCACAATGCTGCATCAGTAAAAGGAAGATGATTATCGTGTCCATTTTACAAGATTGTTGTAAGAATTAAATGAGAGATCCAAGTGCCAATGTTTAGCGTATTACCTAACCCATAGTAAGAGTTCAATAAGCATGTATCTGTCAGTATAAGCTAAGATATGCTGCAGTAACAAAAGGGACAAGATCTCAGTGGCTTCAAAGAACGAGGATTTATTTTTCATTCATGCTACGTGCCCGTAGAGGTAGACGGGAGTTTCCGTTCACTGAAACCAATCAGGAAATGAAGCCAAAAAAGCAGCCATCTTGGATATGTCCTATCCGTGGGAGAAAGGAGAAAGCAGCAAGTCACTCTGGCTCTTAAATCTTTCACCAGAAGTTATACATGGCACCTTTGCTCATATTTCATCGACCAAAGCAAGTCACCACATGGCCCCACTTAGCTCCAGTGAAGCAGAGGAGTGTAATCCTCCCATGTGCCTAAAAATTGAGAGAACCGGAAATACGGTGCTGCTGACTACCACACAGGGCTTGCTGACATTATCATGATAGCAGCTCGTGTGCAGAGTGTCTTCAGTGTTATACAAGCAAAGAAGAAAAATGGTAGCGATACAAAACGTATAGGTTCTCGCAGCTGAGTTTGACCGTCAGGTCTCTCTCCTAGCCCAGCATAAACTGCAGCAAAGCGCATTTTCTTTCCCGACTACGGTTCTTTCCAGCTACAATAATCTCTCATAACACACCTTGTCAATGGCCAAGCATTTCTGAGCAGCCTTAACGCAAAATTTCATTCTGGTTGCATGACAGATGGAGAGAAACACTTCCAGAGAGAAAATGGAAACAAAGTTCTCTCTTTTATTTTTCTTCTAAAGTCTAAGAAACAATGACATAGTGCTTAAGAAAAATAAGCCCCAGGTCCTCAGTCCTGTCAACTACCTTAATGTAAGGGCCTTTTTTTTTTTTTTTCATTCTTTATAGGGGTGAGAGGGGCTGGAAGCTGAGAAGAGCCCTTCCCAGCTCTAAATGGTTTCCTAAATGTTTTTCCGCGATTCACGTAGCAAATAACTAAAACACACAAGGAAGCTGGTAACTTCTCATTTCATCTTTTCTGCAGTGAGGACTTAGAGGAAAGGCTGCCTGGAAGACTTCAGAGGCCACTAAACCTCTTTCTATTGATTTTATACTAAGATACTTTATCACTCTTGTTGCTTTAAAAAGAAATGCAATCTGTGTCAGGGTCTAAATAGACTTTCCTAGAAAAATCAGGCCCCACTCTCCTACGTTAACCAGTTTGGCAAATCAACTTTGGAGAGTTTCCCCTCCCGTCGCCGGCCCCCCTGCCCGCCACTGTGACAAGAAGCATTATTTCCTGCTATAACATCCCAGTCCTTGCAATTGGAGTCTTAGTCTTACCTCCCGAGATTAAAATTTCTTGGATCTAGAATTCACCTGAAAAGGCACGTTGCTCTGTCCCCTCTCTGTGCAGCTGGGGGAAACGGGGCTCTGAGATGTTAGGAGCCTGCGTAAGTTTTCTGAGTGAGGGAGAGACAGATTAGAGACTCAAATCCAGCTCTCTGATCCCCAGTCAGAGACTCTCAGAATCTCAGAATGGGCATAAATGTAACACCCATGTATCTTTTCCTACACCAGGATCTTCCCCTGGGAGCTGAAATGTCAATAGCTTCATCCTGATTATTACCAAAAGAAAGAGGATGATGACACTTTTTTTCTTTTTTATCTTAACCTTCTAAATGCAAGGTGCCTGTGGCCTACTCCCTGTCTCTAGTTGAGATACCATATCTCCCCGTTTCAATCAAAGGAAATCCTAATCTACAAAACTAGTAAACTGCAGAGATCTTTCATTCTATAAAACGGTTGTATATAAGGAAAGGCCTTAGTTTGAGTCTTGACTTTGCCATCAACTGGTTAGATGACCATGAAACCTCAGTTCATCATTTCTGGCCTGTCGGCAAGCATTAGATGCAAGCATCGGAATAGAAAATCTTTAAAAATCGTTTAAAGTAGGCATCGTCTGTGAATCGATTACATGAATCAGAACAAGTTTCCCTGATACATTGTTTTAATTAATTTTAAAATAATTTCACATGTGTCAAGGAAAAAATAAAAAAGGCATAAAGAATACTACAATGAGCCACGACTCAAATTAAGCTCTTGAACATTAGGCACACATTTGAAACCTCCTCACCACTCTGGGCCGGCAGCCACTCATCCCTCCCTTCTACACCATCTCGAAAGTCACCCTCCCGTGAATTCAGTGCTCGTCATCTCTGTGCATTTCTTGACCTTTTCATGTTTGCGTCCCTAAACGCTATACAACTCTATTTTGCATATTGTGGATACCTAAGTGGAGGGATATTGTATTTTTCTTCCCGTGACTCACTTTTCAACTTAACACTCTCCTCTAGAAGCCATCCTTGTTGGCGCATTGGCTGCTGTTCATTCCGTCTCACTATTGTAGATTAGGTCACTGAATAAATACGGCACGTTAACTGCCACGCTCTTGTTGATGGAAACTAGGTTCTTGCTTTTCACTATTCAAGCACCCCTGCTATGAAAAGTCTTTCAGGTGAGAGTTCTCTAAGGCATTGCACAGGAGTGAAATTGTTGGGTGTTGAGGTCCTAGCTTCTTTTATCTTCATGCTATTGATTTTTCCCATCCGTAAACATGATCAGTCCCTCCAGTTAAGTCTAATATTATGTCTTTGAATAATTTTGTAATTTTATCTATCACTGGCTTGCATACACATTATTTAATTGGTTCTTGGATACTTTAGTGTTTCTGTTGTTATCATAAGTGGCTGCCTGCCTATAGGAATGCAATTAATATTTGTATACCAATCTTATAAGAGCACACATGCTGATTTCAGTTATTAATTCTAATAATTTTTCGGTATAGTCTCTGACATTTTCTGTGTAGATAATCATATCATCGTGTCATTTTAGTTTCTGTCTCTCTAATCCTTATACCTAGTGTCGGATAATGCTGGCTTCCTATCCAGCGTCCATTCCCCCTTCTTTCTTGCTAGCAGAATCCAGAATTATTCCCTCAGCACTGTGCCCAGCTAAAAATACTCAACCATGAGTCTTGCAGCTGGGAGAGGGGAGGTACATGAGAAATAGTTCTAGCCAATGGAATAGAGATTTAAACTCTCAGAGGTGAAGGACTTTCTCAAATAAAAGACCAAGCTTTGAGAGGAAAAGGCTTCTGGGGCTCCCTTTTTCACACCATGGTATAGACATAGGGCAGCGCCAGCCAGAGACTGCTTTGCATTTCTTTCTCATCTTGACATTTCCTGGACCATGTGGATAATGCAAATTTAAACCCCAAACTTAGGAGCAGACAAACTGTTGTGAGGAATTATGTCTGGGCAACCTTTTTTTTTTTTTTTCTTTTTTTTTTTAAATCTAGAACAGCACGGACTGTGTATTTCCCACCTCCTTTGACAACAGGTAAATTCCCCCAGGATCCATAACCCTTCGAGAATCCCAGGGGGACAGTAGCCTCAGTTCCATCTTCCTACCTTTGCCAGGTCCAAGGCCTGTCTCCCGTCTCCACTAAAGCCTCTTGGGCACTTAGATTGCCAACATCCTCAACAGCCATAGTCTCAGCCCCCGCTCACCACTCTGGTTTGCAGCTTCTTTATTTTTGGTCCTTGGAAATGGCCCTTCCTTTTTTTTTAAGCTCCATGAAGCATCTGAGAGGAGGTTTGTTCAATTTTGCCCAATATTTCTAGATGTGTTCTCGTGGAAGCATTTTCAGATTGGAAATGGCAGTCCTTCTCCTATTAATTTAGTTCATGGTTCAGTTGACAAAATCCCTATGTGTGTACACACACCTGTCATGGAGCGCATCTGCTGCATAGCCGGAGCTACCCCAAGCGACACGTGTTTACGTAGCACCTATCTGTGCCAGACACTGCCTAGGACCTGGGCTACAGAGGTGAAATAGGCAAACCAGTTCTCTACCCTCCTGGAACTCATATTTAATGGGAAGACACACAATAAATAAGGAAACAAATGAACAAGAAGACGTTAGAGATCAATGCTGAGGGGGAAAAATGCAACAGAGTAATAATGCAAAAGAGAACACAAAGGAAAGGAGGCCCGAGGTCCAGAAACTGGCCAGGTAGAGATCCAGGTGCAAAATTTCCAGGGGGTCCGATCAGCAAACACAAGCATCTTGTCGGTATCTTTCTGCAGGGCTGGAGCAAAGTGGTTATATTTCTTCGTTTTCTGTGTTGTTTCTTCCCAGAGCCAATGCTGGGTACAACTTATTCTTCCTGCTTGAAGAGATGTCTAATTTAGGCTAGAGAAATTTTTGGAATTTTTCTTTCTTTTTTTTTTTTTTTTTTTTTAGAATAAGTTCATTAGCAGCAGCCAAAATGTGTACAGCCTGAGTTCCCTTCAGCTCGTTTTTTTTTTTTTTTAAAATAGCAAAGGAGAAAAAGAGAATGCGATCCTCAGTAAACCCAGTCACCAAAACCCACAGACAGGGTGTTGCCCGGTGGACAGCACACAATGGGACTGCAGACAAGGTTACGCTATTTCCTGCAAATAATTCAGTCCAGATTCCACGACGATGGTGGAGGGGAGAGATGGCTGCTGCTTGTATTTGTTGAGCTCTTTTCCTTGCAGCCAAGTGGAGAGAAGCCTGGGCGAATGGAGCCAAGTTGGAGAGGACTTGAGAGAGGAGTTACAGTTTGAGCGGAGTCTTGACGGAGGGTCCAAGAGACAGGGAGA
>NW_006436888.1:3159865-3186847 GCF_000325575.1 Pteropus alecto | reverse complement strand
CAGGAATGGAGTGGCTGGCGGCGGGAAGCAGCAGTGCTGGACTCTGGGTTAAAACCCTTGGCTCCAGCACACACGAGCTCTGTAGCCTCAGGCGGCCCCCACATCTCTGTACCCTGGACTCCAATATCCTTATCCTATCATAACAGGACTTACTCCTGCTATTTCCGTGCCCCCTGGCAATCAACTTCTGACTCCTCACCGAGCTGGCGATTGCCTCTAGTAAGGGGATCATAGGATGATGCCCGCAGAGGGACTTTGCTGTTAGCATGAAATGAGATCATTATCCTAAGGGGCTCGTCACACGCTAATTTCTAAATAAACCTCAGCCAGTAGTTCTATCATTATATGTCCCAGGTGTGGAAAATGTTCAGCGGGGGGAGGCCGGCATCCAGGCTGAAGAGGTGGGCGGTCCCTCACTCCAATGGGGCATGGAGGCCAAGTGACGGGTTGGAATCCTGCCCTAGAGCTGGCGTGTGCGCACCCTCTCAGCCCCTACTCCTGCTTATCCAGACCCGACCCACAGGATCAGACTGAAATGCCTCAGCTGGGTGGACGCCCAGCCTGAGGGGATGGTCACCCCTCCCCATGCCGAATTCTCTCAAACCGACCTCTCCCCATCTCTCCTCCAGCCAGGAAGCTGCCTTCGACTTTCCGGCAACGCCTCTTTACAAACACCATCCTCTCCCCGCCTGACCTCGATCCTTATAAAGCATTCCCTCCCTATCCTTTCTGCTTTGTTCACACTTCTCTGCTCCCCAGAAATATTACTTTATCCAGCAAGTGTGCTGGCTGTAAATCAAAGTGCAGAATAGATAAACATGAATCCAAATGTCCATTTCCATTAAATATATTATGAGTATAAAATGATAAGGCCCCATGGGTCTTGACTCCATCGGCCCTATTACTCTTCATCCCCTTGGTAATCGACTTCGGACCCATCACCGAGTCAGTATTCACCAAACCCACATCGGCACTGTCACAGAAGAATCCCGCCTACACTCTAATTATGGCAGGAGGTCGCTGATCACAGCGAAAATGATTCGCCTTTTCCTCTTCCTTACCGCGAGGGGCAATTACTGGTGTGCCGTTCGCCTTGTAAAACTTTGCATAGCTCTCTAAAAATGGGAGGAATCAAATTAAACCCCACAAATCTAATATTCTGTAAAGATGCTAAGCTCTGTGCAATTGCGTGCACACAGTGCCTCGTACAAAGGCACTCAATAACTATCTGTTGGCTGGTTGGTTACAAATAACAAAGCATCACTATAGCAAGGGTGTAGTTTATCTGCTACGACTGTTCATTCCTTTCTAGGTCAAGGCCTTTGATATGGTAATGGCGGCCTGGGTTTGAGATACCGGTGAGTCAGCGGTGGGGACAGTTAGATAAAGCGATTCTCAGGTTTGAGGCATCTAAGCCGCCCAGTCTGGTCCTCACACTCCAGCCCCAGCAGAAACAAGCAAAGCTGTTCACCTAGGATGTTTAACCACAGGGCAGGAGCCTGGGGTGGATGTGATCCAGCCAGGACTGAGGGAAGGAGTGGGTGGCTACCTGGAACCCTTCTGTCCCTCCTTCGCCCCATGGGGCACAAAAGCAGCCTGCCACCTCTTCTCTTCTTGGCTCATTACCATAGACAGCATTTAAAAGGGCGTCTCTCTTCTTTTCGACTTTATTCTTGTTCTCTGTCTCTCTCTCTCTCTCTCTCTCTCTCTCTCTCTTTTAATGCCACCATTTGTCTGAGTGCCCTTGACCAATATTTCTAGGACTTGGTTCAAAGCTGAGAATCTGAATTACTCCTTTGGTGCCTCTAAACTATAATTTACCCTTTAGAATATAAATGGTTTGGAACGATCTCAGCCCAAGAAGCAGACAAGGGTTTCTCAAAGTTGGCAGCATTTCTCCCTGAGCCACCATCCTCAGGCACCCTATTAACATAGCACTTGAGCTGTTCATTCCTATTGCAGAAGGATCGGGCTGGGTGAGCAGAGGCCTCCCTGCAGGTCGCAAGGCCCTGAGCAGAGAGCCGGCCAGGCAGGAGGGCAGGGAGCTGCCTCCTGGGACCTTAGTCTCTGCCCTCTGCACGCCGGGTCCCCTCCCAGCCCCTGGCCACTCAGGTTTCTGACTGCAAAGTGTGCCAACCTGAAGTGGCAACTTGGGGTTGCCAAGGAAACCACTCCCTGTTGTTTTCTGGTAGAAACTGGCAGTTGGTGTGTAGCGGCTGGGTCTGGGGGGGCCAGGGCGTGTTTGAATGGGGTTGCCTCTCCCATCAGCAAAGCTGGAGGGAAGCCCCGATTATGTCTCCATGCACGACTGAGCTTGGGCCTTCCGAGGGAGGAAGCTGGACTCAGTAAACTGGACGAAGGGAGTAATAGCAATAGTAAGGTACGAGGAAGAAGAATTTCTGTTTCTTGACTAATGACCATGGGTCAAGCAATAGTTATCCCCGTTAAAAATGTTACCTAATTTAATGCTCAGTGCAGGGTGGGGGTGGGGAGGCACCAATTCACAGGGCCCAGCGCTGTGAGACAGTAAGGCTGCTGACGCCGGGGCTGAGCTGGGCCACCCACACCCCATCAGAGAGGAAGTTAAGGCTCAGCCCCAGGTGACAGCACCCACCAGCACCACAGTGTTAAGCCTATGGAGACTGGGTTTCCCAAGAGAAGCTGGAAATACAGACTTTTGCTTATAATCTGATTCTTAAAACGTGGTAACTAATTCAAAACCATGTTCAACCCCATGCGAGCCGAAGTCAGCAGGAGTGGGTCAAGGCCAGTCCTTGACCAGTCACCAGTTTATCACCTCAGCCTTAGAACTCTGCGGGAGTTCAGATGGGAGAACTCAGTCTCAAAGTGCTCCTGTGAGTGGTCCAGGGCCACACAGCCAGGGAGGGCACCCCATCGGTGCTAAGCGGGCAAGTTGATCTGGCCGGCATGAGGTATCTGAAACCCCTCTCCTGGGCTTGGGGCTCCCAAGTGCCACAGGGCGGCATTACTGCCCACTGGAGCGGTGGACAACTCAGATCCAAACACTGTGGCACAGCCACTGGGCTAGACCGGAGGTGCCCGCCGAGACAAACACTGGACTCGCCCAGCAGAGCTCTCTGATGCCTGGGCCTCGTGCCCAAGAATTCCGATTTGATTGTCTGGAGTAGGTCCCAGGCAGCGGCATTTTGTAAAAAGCCTCTCCCCATGATTCTGATGCAGCTTAAGCACCTAACCCAAGCTTCTGGGGGTAAGAGAAGGTAGAAGACTAGTTAGGAGCACGGGTGTTGGAGCCAGGCAGGCCTGGGTTCGAGTCCTGGCACCGCCCCTTCCTAGCCGAGGAAGCCTGGGGAAACCAGCTCACCTCTCTGGGTCTGTCTCCACTTCTCTAAACCAGGATGATAACATTCACTCCACTGGATTCTTGTGAAAAATAAATGTGGTCATTTATGGAATGAAACGGTACCTTCGACACGGTAGCGTTCATGGAAAGGCAGCCTTCAGCTCATGCAGCCTCCAGCCAGAGTCACACAAATATAGGAGCAAGGAGCAGTGGACCTGGGGGTGTGAATTTCATCCCCGTGTCACCCAGCACATACACCTAACGTCGGTTCTCAGCTGAGCCCCTGGGGTCCAGACCCAGATAAACATAGCTGCCCCTGGGTGGCAGGGGCTTCCCTGGGCGACGTCTCAAAATCTCACTTTTCATTTCCCTCTCCTTCGAGCCGAAGCCAGAATCTGCGGGATAAGCTGACCCACTTACGTGTCCTCTTTGAAACTTTCAAAAGCCGAGTTCCTTCCACCACCGTCATCCTCCAAACTCTTATAATAGATATGATCTGAAGGAGACAAAGGCAATTTAGAGGAAAGCATCTTAGAAATATTAATCTGGTCGTCCATGTCTCCAGAAAGATCTACGTAGTGGAATTCACACCTTCATGAGCAGGTAATCCCTTAATATGAGATTAAAACTGCAGTCTCTTGTCTAAATTGACTGATCTGGTAGAAGCCCCCTCCTGCTTTCCCAAGCCCTCTACCTAAGCCTCAGCTATGATAACGGATTATTATTAGCAGTCAATATTTCGTACCTAAGCCCTGAGTCACCAGCCAGCCCTGCACAGCGCAAACTCAAATGTCTCTCCTTTGAATACACCTAATGGGAAAGACCAGCTCTCCCGTCCCCAGTCCTGCTACAGTCCGAGTTCCTTGGCTTTTCTTAGGGGTTATATTGACTCCAAAAAACAAGGTGTTAATAACCAAAGCTGGAGTCACGGACGGGGTATCATCAAAGACATCTCCAAGAGTTCTGGGGTTGAGTCCGTGACCTGCTGTCAGAACTGACAAGCGTAATGCTGCTGTGTCCTCACCCCAGGGATGGAAGTCCCCTTCCCCATCAGTAATTGAATGGGGACACAGAGCTTGCACAGCACAAAGTCTCATACAAAAGACACCTGTGGTTGCCTTATCTGCACCTGCAGCCTTGGCATCGACACACTGTGGGCAGGGCACAAGGAACGTACGTAGACTTTCAGCAATGCCAATGTAGAAGAAGAGGCAAAAAAAAGATCATTTAGCAATCACTAGTGATGGAGATTTGCCACCGACACGTTTGTCCAAAAAGATATAAATTAGAGACCTCCTACTTCTCTGTGATTGTGGTTCCTCAGTATGTTTTTCTAATGTGATTGGAAATGCCTCGACTCATGATACTGCTTCAGGAAGTAGCTTCACTTTGGGGATTACACTGAGTCTACAGTAAAGATGTTTTAGAAATGGGAGTATTTTCTGACATCCTGAAAGATCTAACTGCTGTGTAGGAAAGTTGGAGTTATAAGTCTTTAGTGGAGAAAAAAAAAAAAGTTGTGATTCCCAGGCATATTAGAGCTATTTGCTTTATTTTGTTAAACTAGCTAGGGATAAAATGGCAGGTAACTCAGCCACCAGATAGCAAAATTTTGTTGAATTCTGCATGATAGTCAGCTCCACATATGTCAAAGACTGCGTCTGTCTGATTTACTCCAGAATCCACAGGGCTTTGTACAAGGTCAGACACATAGTAGGTGCTCCATTAGTGATGGCTGACCATCGAAACGACCGACCTGGGCATTTGTGCAAAGCAGTTGTGTGGGCAGTGGCCTTGCTTCGTCCTTCCGAGGCATTCTATCTATGGAGATTAAAAAGTTGCTTGGAAGTCAAGATTCAGGTGGCCTCTGGACGGCAGACGTGCAAAAGCAGTTCCATAGGACAATCAATCAGGTGAATGGCTTCCCAACTCTGCACACATGAAATCAGCCATGGGGGAAGTACTGACACCACAAAAACTGGCAGGTACCACAAGTCACAGCTCATGTGTGTGTGGAAGAGCAGTTGTTAAACATTGACAACCCACTATTAAATCATCTGTAGGTAAAAATTAAATTTTTATATGGGGCTTATGGACGTATGCAGCTAGATCTCTTAAACCTCAAGCCAATCAACTGAGTACATTTGTGTCCTCTTTCTTTTCGCGCTTACCCATAAAAGACCAAATTTTTTTCTCCAGGACGATTCTCTCAATTTATCTTCTCTCTTACCCACAATGATAATAGCTCGTTGTCCAATAGGTAACTGTGCTTGTAAGAATTCCTGTCTGCACCTTCTTCTTTTAATTACCATGGCATACAGCTGGTCCGGAGTCCCTTTGCTCCTCTCCTGACCTGCATGTCCCATCTCTAAGAAGAGACAGTGAGGTTAGAGGAGACAATTTGTCTCTGACGTTCTGATTCCTGAATCTATTAATAGATCCCCAGTTTTAAATACTCCTAAAGACCCCTATGTGGCTGATCTGGCTTGTCATGAAGAACAGTTTGTCTCCAAATCAGAAAGCAATGACTGGTGGATCGTTTGGAAGCTGAAAGAATCTATTTTGTGCCCAAGAGCAGCAGGTGGGCACAGGAATTTCTTAAGGCTGCAAACACAGCAAAATAAAGCAAAAAATGAAATAGCTCCAGGAGGGGGGGCGGGGAAAGGAATCTGTTCTAAGACCAACAAAAACAGAAATACCATGGGCAAATAGTAAAGTTGAAATTTTAGAAAACCGCGAGAAGATGATATAAAAAAAATCACTATGAATCGTAATTTTGCCTCGACACGTGGTAACAGCATTTATTTTTAAACTAGAACAATATGGGAGACATTGCTACTGACCCCATTTATTCATTCAATGAAGCTATTTTTCAAAGGTTCTTTTGTGGACCCCAACTATCTAAGTAGAGACCAATTAGAGAAAAAAATCATTGAAGTCACTAGACCAAAGATCAAAACCATGAGTGTCCCTAGGTGCCAGATACATGATAATATCAATAAATGAAATGGTCCGGGTGTCAGAGAAATTGGCATAAACACATTTTTTATATTAATATATTTATAATAAATAATAAATTTTATAAATGTGTAAAGATAAATATATATAATAGTCTTTACCTTCATGAAGAAATTTAGCCTCTGCCATTTTTCTTGACGAACGTGGTCCTCTTGGTCTATATTTTGTTTGCTTACTTTTCATAAAGACAAGAATACAAAGAGATATTTCTACCATAAAATAAAGAAGACAAGCATGGCAAAGCTCGTCATGTGACCTTGGTGAGGATCATAAGCAAGAAGGGAGCTTGCTCAGGTAGAGGAGGCGGCCATTACTCGGTGGCAGCTGACTGTGGCCATGAGGGCATAGGCCCGGTGTTGTCTGTGGCCAGATCTTTCAAGTTTTCAGAGCATCCTGAGAGCCAAATAAAAGAAGCCTATAGGATATGGTAGACTTCTCTCCTGCCCAGACCACCAATTTTCAACCTCTGCCCTAGACTCTGAGTTCCATGAAAGTGGGGAGTGATCTATCTGTCTTACTAATGGTTGTATTCCCAGTTCCTGCCAAAGAGTCTGGCATCCAATAAATAGTTGGTGACTGGTTGCCTCCAAAATAGGAAACCAGCAGGCGCATTAAATATAGAACTTGATCTTCACAAGCCCCCTCTAGCAGAAGAGCACAAACAACTTTGCAGATTTAACTTGTGCTGGTGCGAGAGCCACCAAACCCTAATACTGAAGAGGACAGAAGTCTCCCCGGACCCCAGTGCCACCCTTCTGGTAAGTCAGTGACATAGGAAATGAAGAATCTGTTCTGATGTTTCAAGTTCTATGGCCATGTGTTAACACAAGACAATGCCAACCTCCCCTTAGGAAGGTGGGTGACGGACCACCCTCTTACTACGTTCTGCGTTAAAGTTCCGGCTCCTCTCTTTGAATGTGGATGGCTTGTCACCAGTAGTGATTCCACGTGAGGAGACGTGCCATTTCATCATCTTGTTACACAAGACGCCAAAACGAACCAACACCAGCAAAATCCAGAAGTTAAATAGCCCAGCCGGGGTAAGTGTCAGTATTGGGTTTGCTTCTCGAACCACCCAAGAGGCAGGTACACAGCATGCTTCTTGTTTTTATTACTTGTCACTCATCTGCCCTCGAGGAGCTTAGCGAGGATTAATGTTTGTTCAGACATCCTAGAATGAGCTGTCAATTGTGATAAATACAAACTGGTAATGCTGATAGAATTTTTAAATGCTTTCTCAGCTGGGCTTCATTTAGTTTTCTGTTCTTTCCGAACATGGAGCCCTGTTTCTGGGTCAGAGATTTGAGAGAAAGACTCAGAGCCTCTATCTTCGGCATAAAAAGCTGTCAGGTTCACAAAGTAGCACAAATGTTTGCTTCAGTTGCAATAAGATGTGCGCCAAAGATACACGATCTTTTAGCTCAAGGACCTGCTATTAATTGGAACTTCTCTTTGTATCTCTTGGTTCACAAGGAATCTGACTGGTCCCCAAGCCAGTCCCTTGGGATTTATATTCCAATCAGCTGAGCTAGGATAGAGGGGAGGGTGGCAGGGATTCAGAATCAGTAAGGTTGGTCCTTCTGGGCCTGGAGGTAAAGGAGGGAAACATATCTATTAAAAAGGTATTTAATAGGAAACACATTGAATCAGCTCACCGATGAGAGTAACTTTTCTTCTAACTAATGGAGGAAAAGAAATAACCAGTTGGAGACAAGGTATTGACATCTCCATCCCTGTAAAGGCAGGTCTCACAGTCCA
This sequence comes from Pteropus alecto, assembly GCF_000325575.1. Taxonomy (NCBI): domain Eukaryota; kingdom Metazoa; phylum Chordata; class Mammalia; order Chiroptera; family Pteropodidae; genus Pteropus; species Pteropus alecto. The sequence continues at coordinate 3,178,749 of NW_006436888.1, read as the reverse complement.
TCGTGCAGGCCAGTCAAGTTTTGCCCTCAATGTAGGGGAAACTGGAGCCTCTGAGAAGCCTGCCTTCAAGCCACTGATGGTGTGATCTGAAACAAGTGGCACATATCCCTCTGGGCCACAGCTGTTCCATCTTTAAAATGGGAGCAGAATTATCTGCCTCCGAGGGTAGTTGTGAGAATGGAAACAGGCCAGTAGCAGAAGACGCTATAAATTCTCCAGGCCAGACTTCCATGTCCAAGGCCAAGGGTTCCAATCTGTTCCCTTGAGGGTTCAGAAAACACACTTTTATAGAGTTCAGTCCCTGCTCTCTGGAGATGAAAACCTCCCAGAAATAGTACCGTGTAGCTACGGGAATAAAGATCCTGAAGTCTGATTCAAGACCAGCTTTGCAGCTCTTTGTGTGACCTCGACGAAGTCACTCACCCTCTCCAGGTCTGTTTCCTCACAGACAATATGGGGAATTGGAAGAGAACCCGCAGCGTCCCCCATTCCAAGAGCTACGGTGATCCAGGGCCACGTTTTAATTGCTGGGCAGCAAAATTAGAAAAATAAGTAAGTTTTCACAGGGCCCAGTTTATTCAGTTTAAAGGACTTTGCTTTATTCCAAGGTTATGTCCTCCCTCCTCTTTTCATATTAAATGGCCTTTCTTTAACGGTGTTAAAGGTCAGACTTTGTCTTTACACTCTCATCGTCTTCTCTTGATGAAATTAGAAGCTGGCAGCCCCACGTCCATCCTCCCAGCTTATTTATTTTTATTGGCCTTGAAATCTCAAAGTACGACAATTAGCAGATGAGGTGATCTCTCTAGTCCTTGTACGCTGTGACCAGACCTGACTCTGAGGGGGGCACGAGAATGCACAGTCTGGGGAGTCCGGCGGCCTGGGTTCAAAGTCCGACCCCCCACTACTTAGAACTTTGACCTTGAGTGAGTTACTCTGAGTCTTTGTTCCACGTCTCAAACACGGGAATAATAATTGTTCCTCCCCGTCAAGGTTGTTGAGAAGATTAAACAAGTCCAAAGATATAAAGTGCCTGACACAAAGAAAGTGCTCTTTAAGTAAGAGAGGCCATGATGCCGGGAAGGAGGAAAAGGGGGAGAGAAGCCGGGGGGAAGACGGAGGAGGAGAAAGACCAGAGGGGAGAGAAGGGGGCGGAGGGGCCAGGAGGAGGTTCTCCGTTGGATTTGGTTGCTATTTCGTAACGGATGAGCGGAAGGCCTCGTATCAGAAACGGCAGGAACGGGAAGGCGGGACCGTACCCGAGGCCGTTCTGTCTTCTGGGATATTGTGTTGCCCCTTCGGGAATATTGGTCTGTGGCTCTCCATGCCAGAGTCCCTCCATCAACACGAACCCGCACTGCCTCAGATCCTCTCTGTGTCCTTCTGGCACCGCGGTGGAGGTGGGTATCTGCTTGGTTCCATCAGTGACGTCAACCTTCCTGGGAAAAACGCTCCAACCATATTGCCTAGACGTGGTGGCCAGCCGGTGGATTGACCGCCCTGGGGTCAGGTGTCCTTCTCTGGTTCACTCAGCTGAGGCAGGGGCGTGGCCAAAGCCTAAGCCGGCTCAAAACTCCCAGTGAAATGGGAATGCGTCAGGGGAGAAGCCACTCTGGAGTTTTCCAGTACATTCCACCCAGTCCAGGAGAGGGAAGGGCCCGAGAAAGCATTTGAGGAAAGCGACACAAGAGGCCTAGGATCCAGGAAAAAAAAATGAAGAAAATCATGTTTGGGAGGCTTGTTTCACAACACTGGCTTGATTGGCTGCTCTGGGTGGGTCAGGTGCTCACATCTGGGCCAATCAGCTGTGTGGGGAGGGGCAGATCATGTGACCAGCCGGACCGCTCCGACCAGTGACTGCAGGTTCCTTGCTGGAGCAGGTCGATCCAGGACTGAAGTCAGTTTCCTTGTGTAGAAAGTTTCAAACAGCCCCTGAAATTCCTCCTTGTTGAAAAAAAAAAAAAGCGAGTCCCCCAAAGGGAAAGCCTTTGAAGAACCCAGGAGCCTGGAAGGCTGGTTTGCCCATCAAAGGCACAGAATTACTTACCAGGTAAGCGGTAACATCTTAATCTTTTATTAGGTGAACATCCACTCCTTCGGGGAAGTGGGACTGCCATTCTGTTTGATCGGCAAATAGATTGAAATCTTCCAGCTAATTTGGAGCTACCCAAGCTGCTAACTTCTAATTTGGAAAAGAGCGAATTAGTTGTGAGCAATTGCCTGGGAGACAAAGCCTCTGAAGACCAAATCTCAACGACTGAGAAGAGGTGGGAAACCCACCTAAAATATTTGTAGTGCCAGGGGCAAAATAAAAGTTTGTTGGCTTTGATTCTATGGGTAATGGATACCAGTTCTAAAGCGGTAGACACTTTGTAGCTTGACTCAACCTGAATGTATAGCTGTTAATAGACCTCAGCAAACTACAAGACTGATTCTGAAAGACTCATGGTCTCTTCGAGGTAGTGATGGTTCCTGAGACCCATTGAAGCAGATTCTCATTGATGGTCTAAGCTGATTCCTAAATCCTCTGGTTCTCAGGCAGATGTTGTTTCCATCAGGTTTTCAGCCTCTGAAATAGCTACAGATGTTCCATAAAATGTATTTCTCCCGGGTCTCATGAGTGCTGGAACTATGGGTGCGAGTTTCAACCTATTTCTGCTGATGTTTATTGAACACTTACTATGCATAAGGAACACCCTGCATTTATTTTCTGATCCTGTGCAGTAAATGTGTATTAATGAAAGAGCTTTAATTCTTCCTGCATGTCCATATGGCAGTGCCTTCCAGAGATTACCACTGAAAGCAGGAGGTGGCTGTTGTAATGATTGGCAAGCCAAATACTTGATTGCACAGCACTCCTGGGTGTGTTTAGTGAAGACAACTCATCTGTGAGGATTTTGGGGGGGAAAAGTGTTGTGGATCATTTCAGACGCCTCACAAGTGGCTCTTTGACATGTTTGCAAAGTGGCAGGCACAGGAGGGGCAGGGTGAGCTGTCAGATTAGAAGGACAAAAGCATACCCACAGCTGCCGAAAAGAGTCAGTTGATGACTGCTTCCTGAGCAAATGTGAAGCCTGCCAAAGCGATAGGAGAGTTTGTTCCAAGCCCCAGGGCCTCCAGCCATAGGGTTCCCCAATCTAGTGAGAACAGTTAGAATTTGATCAGAGTACATATAATCACAGGCGGCTCCTGGGGCCAGATTACACCCCCAGAGGGGCCTCCCCTGGCACCCACAAGAGTCATCTGGGAGCTTCTTAAAAATGAAGAGTCCCATACCCCCAAACCGGAAAATCTAGCTCCTTGTTGGGGTCTAGAAAGATGCATGAACCAAGTAAGATGTACCACCCAAGGATGCCAGTCAGCTGTTTCCCCAAACCACACTCTGAGAACCATGGTCCATAAGACGTTTCCAACATGATCTCTGTGTTAAACTCCTGACTTGAAAAGTCAACATTTGTACTAAGCTGTTCTTAACCTATCGTGGCGAACTCGTCCTCTTTCTGGGTTTATTTCATTGGATAGCTCCACCCCCAGGACTAAGCCGGAAGCTTAGCAGTCACCCTCAGTTACCCATCATCCTCAGCGCCTCTTTCCCCGCATTCTCGACTCTCCGCCCCCCGAAGAGTAATCAAATCTATCTGTTCCTCTTCATCGCCTTGACCCCGCCACAGTTCAACTGCATCACTTCTCACTCTATTGCAAGAGCTTCCGAACTGGCCTCCCTATTTTGGGTCTGCGTGCATGTTTCCACACAGGGCTACTAACACTATGTCTTGAAGTCCAAGTTTGATTATCACTCCTGCTCAGAAACTCTTTGTGGAGTTCTCAGAAAGTGGTTCAAACTCCTTAACATGGCGCCGTGGTCTGAATGTTCGTATCTCCCTGAAATTCATCCGTTGAAATCCTAACATCCCTGTGATGGTATTAGGAGGTTCTTAGGTCTTGAGGGTGGAACTCATGAATGGGAGTAGTGTTCTTATGAAAGAGACCCCCGAGGGTTCCCATGCACCTTCCATCACGTAAGGACACAGCGAGAAGGCACCAGCTATGAACCAGGAGGAGGGTCCTCACCAGAACTCCACTGTGTGGAGCCTCGACCTTGCTCTTGCCTCCAGAGCATTGAGAAATAAATTACTGTGGTTTGTCAGCCATCCATTCTGTGGTGTTTTGTTACAGCGGCCCAAAAGGACTAAGGCACGTAGCACCTGAGGGCCCTTCACACTGCTTCCTACCTTCCCGTCCAGTCCCATCTCCCAGCGCTCCTCCTCCTGACCGTCATTTTACAGCGTTCCCTGTGCGTGGACTGCCCTGCTCTACTTCGCCCACCTGGTGAACTCGATCTATTGCCTTCTCAAAATGAGAATAGAAACTATATGCTTGTGACTGCGGGTCAACATAGAACATAGCCTGGTGTGGTGCTTGGGGCCAGACTGTCTAGATTCAAATCTCAGCCCCACCAGTTCGGAACTAGTTGACACTGGTAAATTGTTTAACGTCCTTGTGCCTCAGTGTCCTCCCCTCCTAACATGGAGCGATAATAGAAGTGACCTCATGGGATCACTGTCCGAATTAAATGAAGTAATGTATGTTATGTGCTGGAACTGGGACTTGCACAGAGTAGGTGCCCCAAGCAATTGCTATTCTTGTTATTATCATATACAATATCCATGGACACATGAGCAAGACACTGTCACCAATATTTCCTACAGGAAAAGAATTTGGATATTGGTTGTCCAAGGGTGAGAAGAAGACATGAAAAAAGTATTATGAAGTTTTGCATATATCAAAAAGGTAGAAAAAATAAAATAAAGAACACTGGTCTACCCACCTCCCAGCTGATAAACAGAGCATTACTCACACAGCGGAGCCCTCCGCGTACTCCTTCCTAATTGTGTCATCTTTCCATCACCTCCCTGTCCCGTTCCAGGGGCCAGGCCATCTTACTTTTCATGTACTGCCCTTTCGAGTGCTTGAATTTTGTCCACGTGTACAAGTCTCTCTTTTGAAACCTAAAAATGGTGTTTAGTAATACAAGTATCAAATGCTCATATTAAAAAAGTATACAACTTAGAAAAGTGATTTTATTTTTGTTTTTAAGTCAAAGACCTTTCTCAATGTGTTAAAAATCAACTCCTCTGGGAAGCCTTCTTAGCTGTCCCCTCACCCCACTGAGCAGGTAGAAGCCTCTTGTCTATTTCCTAACAGGGCTTTCATTCTGTCATTATGCTTAGGATTCTGTGGCAGGCAGAACTCTAAGGTGGTCTCCAAGATCCCCACCCCAGGTATACACACCTCTATAATCCCCTTCCCTTAAGTGCTGTCCTAACTTGTCAATACGATGGGATTTCACGCATGCCAATAGGTTACATTATAAGGCAAAGGAAAAGAGATTTTTCAGATGTAATTAAGATCCCTAATCAGTAGGCTTTGAGTTCATTAAAAGGGAGATTACTGAGGGTGGGCCTGACCTAATCAGGTTAGTCCTTTAAAAGGTTGTCCAGTCCTTATTTGAAGAAAGAGCTTGAAGGGACAAGAGATTTTCCTGCTGGTCTTGAAGCAAACAGCTAAGACATGAACCACCTATGGAGACAGTCACCCGACAGGGGTCTGCAGGTGGTCTCTAGGGGCTGAGGGACTCCAACCTACAACCATGAGCTTGGAAGAAAATCCCAGCTCCAGATGAGACACAGCCCAAGGGCATTTTTATTTCAGCCTCATGATAAACTGCTCAGAGAACTCAGCTGACGTGTCCCCAGACTTCAGACCCATAGAACTGGGAGACGATAAGTGGGTGTTCTCTTAAGCCACTGAGTTTATGGAGCTTATTTCTGTTATAGAAAACTAAAACGGACCCTAAGTGTCTCCCCAACTATACTCTGTTCAGTTCAGCCACAGACTTTTGCTGTGGACCTACTATGTGTCTTGCATTTCTATTAGCCTGGTTCCCGGGAAACTAAGACAATTCCAAGTTAGGCAGCCAGGTTAGTGTTTCATATTCGGCTGGTACACGGAGATCGCTCAATGAATGTTTGGTACAAAACATGCCACAGGAAATCTACAAGTGTTTATTCACGTCCTAGATAAACTTCTGACAGCTGTCTAATTTTTCTTTAGGTCTTGTGTAACAATAATAGTTGCTGCATATGGGAAAAGGGACTTAGAAAATGTGTTAGATATTATATTATCCAGTCATTTCATAAGTCCTGCAGTAAAAAACTTATTCCTATGAATTTCCAAACTTACTTCAGCGCCACTCCTTTTTTTACTGAAATACTCAGAAATATTCATCGTTACCTAGTTTGGGAAAATTTCTGTCTGAAATCACCAGTCAGTGAACCTGGGGATGTCCCATGAGTTAGTAGGGGACCAGTCAGCCCTGGGAACTATAGCAAGAGGGTTGGGACCAATTTGGAGCTGACTCGTCAAATCAGTTTCCTGATGGAAACTGGGATTCTCCTGTCAGGGTCCCCTGTCCTAGAGTCAGGCTCACGCCCCTGGCTTTTGTTAACGTAGTTCCTTCAGGCTTCTGCTTGTTTGTTTTTTAAACGACTTTCTTTGGGTGTCATTTATATACCTTAAGATTCACCCATTTTAAGTGTGCAATTCAGTTATGTTTAATATATTTACAGAGTTATGCGATCATCACTATCCGATTTCAGAACACCGTCCTCACCCCCCACCTCCGCCAAAAAAAATCTCGTAACCTTTTACTTCCCATTCCCACCCCTCACCCCAGCCCCAGGGAACCACTGGTCTACTTTCTGTCTCTGGCTTTACCTATTCCGGACATGTTATCTAAGGAGAATAGTACAGTAGGTGGCCCTTCGTATCTGGCTTCCTTCACTGAGCATGCTTTTGAGGTTATTCACACTGGAGCACGCATCAGGATTTTGCTTCTTCGTACTGCCAAATGGTAATCCACTGTGTGGACAAACCACGTTTTATTTATTCATTGACTGGCTGATGGACTTTGGGATTGTTTCTACTTTCTGGCTATTATTAATAACACTGCTATGAACATTCATATGGAAGTTTTGTGTGGACATATGTTTTCACGTCGCCTGGCTCGATACCTAGTCATGGAATTGCTGGGTCATTCGACAATTCTGTGTTTAACATCTCGAGAAACTGCCAAACTGGTTCCCAAAGTGGCTGTGACATCTTACATTCCAACCAGCAGCGTAAGAAGGTTCCAGTGTCCCCACGATGCCTCTGCTTTAAGCTGTCCTGGATTTCATGACTTTACTCTCCACCTCTGAGTCCTGGCCCACCTGCCTGGGCTCCTCAACCCCAGTCTCTCCCTGTCCTCGTAAACTTGGAAATCTAACTTCTAACCAACTTCTGATGCACAAACCGCTTTTCTAACCCCTGACCGCCACTGAATGATTCTCCAAACCCCAACTCTACTGGCACCCATAGCTATGCGTGACAAAAAAATCCTTCGATCGACTTAAATTTTTTTTTTCTTAGATTTGTTTTAAAAAGCAAGACCAAACAACCTTGCGAAAAGTCTATAGAATTCAAAATGAAGAACTGTGAGCACAATCAACTTTTCAAAATTCTTTTGCTTTTTTTTAAAACTACTATCTAGGAATAAAATTTGGAATCCGGTTAAAAAAGACTTAGTATATAATACTGCCTTCATGCAATAATTGCACCAAAGAGAAAGAAACTAGTTATTATTGCCCATAATTGTTCACCTTTTTCACGTATTGAATCTCTGTCCTCTGCTCACTGAATTCACTCTGCAAAAATTGCCAAGCACTCTTAAACTTCTGTTTTGGCCTAATTCGGTAAAATGGGCTCTTTGCGGGGTTAATCTCTCTTGGCGAAGCTGGTTTGCATGCCCCATCTGAGATCAATGGCTATATGCACCTATGCCCTGTGAACCTGGCGAGGCATCTTTCGGAAAATTGGTGGGAGGCTAAAGAAGCCAGCATGAGAGCGGAGACCTCCCCGCCCATAAAGGCAGCATCGTTTTGCATTCATTTGTGCTGCTTGAATTGGGAACAGTATCGGCTGTGAGAATCCAGGCCAGGGTGAACAGCGGTCCCTCCCTCCACTGGGATCCCACGGAGATTTACCCTTAATCAAATGATCCATTCCTCCAGCCGGGCTGGCGACGGGAGCTGAGCAGAGAGCAAAGCAGAGGCGGGCCTTGCATTCGGTTGGCACCAGAGAGCACGCCGACAGTAAATGCAAAGTAGCCGCTCCACCTGGAATTGAACCAAGAGCCCCCAACTCCCGTGCAGAGAGCCTAGAGGGACGTGATTCTACAGACCTCTGGGGAAGCCTCATGGGGTAACAGGACCCCGTCGGTGCTGTGGGAAGGCCACCCTCTGCAGCTTCCGGAAAGGTACCTCTTACATCATCCTCACTGCGTCTGTGACCAGCCCTCACGAGGCAAGCCAAGTCACTTTTATCATTTAATGGGTGGGTGGGAACCTTTTAAAGGACTCAGTAGGTCACATTTTACATTCAAACACGGCCTTCCAGGTTGTTTCAATGACAGCCAATGGAACTTTGGGGGCTTCCTATTTCCTGATGCAGATTAGGGATGGATGGGATAAAAGCTGTGCATTCATGTGGCCAGCCATCCGACTAAGGGACCTCAGGAGGTGCTGGCACCCGTTCAGAACCCAGAGAAAGAGGAGAAAGGGCTGCTCAGTCCCCACTCCCAGAGCCTCCAGGGCGGTAAAGGCCCCAGGCTTCAAAAAGTTTTCTTTTTCCTCCAGTCTGGCAGGAGGAGCCCCTCTGTAAGGCCGTCCCGCCCCAGGCCGCGGGTCTGCGTGACTCTGGCTCTGAGCTCAGGGATGGCACGCAGGAACGGGACAGTTTCCACCACGCTTTGCTTTCTGGCCTCTCATATCCTGGGCCAGCAGCTCTGTCCCAGTGAGCCTGTTCCTGGGGCTTCTGCAAGTCCGGTGACAAAGCCACTGCCTAAGACCCTGCAGAGCGTGCAGAGGCCTTTGAGACGAACCCGCGCCAACTTTATTTGTGATTTCCTTGGTCCAGCTGAGTTTCCTGCTCTAAGAAGAAAAACGGGAAGAACTAGAGATGCCAAGGGGGCAAGCCCCAAGAATGAAGACTGCCTGCTTGGACTCATTATTTATGTTGGCGAATACACTTATCGATTGAAGCATCTATGCACGCATTGAGTGCTTACTGTATACCTAGCACACTCTTCTGGGCATTGTTGAGTGGAAACACCAAAGACATAGCAGAAATGTTCCCTGCCATGCAGAAAGCTCGTGTCCTACCTGTGGAACCCTGGATAAACGATGATAGAACAGACCAGAAGATGTAACAGACCGCTCACGTGCTCTTCAGCCCTGATGCCGGGGAGGTAGAAAGTGCAGAAGTCCTAGTTCATGCCTGAGAAGCAGCACACTTCTATCCGTTAGGCTCCCGTGTCCACAGGGTCAGGAAACCCACTTTTCCGAGACGACACAGAGCCTCCTGCACTCTGCCTTTAGCCCCCATGTGTATTTAGGGAAATTTAGCTGAACAATTGAGAATAATGCAGAGTGCTCTCATCAAAAAGAAATTAAAGCTTTGTAAAAAGCCAAGTACATTTTAGGAATCCGCTTGAGGCTTTCCCAGAAACCTGTTTTCTGCAAAACGGAAGCGTTAGCAACGCACTTAAACCCAACACTAAATGAGTACAGATCAGAACTCGAAGAAAGTGAATTTCAAGTCTATTATAAACCCAGCCAATAGCATTCTCACATTCTGTATATAGAGTTGTTTTTTGTTGTTGTTGTTTTTTACTTGAGTTGGCCAGTGTGTTCTACTCCTCCGATTGGCACTTTTGGGGGATGGGGAAAGAAGGAGAAATTCAGGCACCCGCAAATAGTACTTGAAACAGGAAACATCACAATTAAGAGAAAATTGTGTCTTCATTAAGACAAATACGTTGTCAATACCAGAGGTGACTCAGAGCTCTGATTCTACCTATCTCAGTCCAGCCATTCCTGGTGGTCTTGTCAATTTGCCTCTAAAAATATATATTACTATTGTAAGTAGCTGTGATTTTATAACCTAAAGTTTCCAGTGAATAACTTTAGTTGTACGTCTCAAAAACGCTAGAGAGACTCCTGAAAATCTCCTATTTGGAAAAATAAAGGTGAAGGCTGAACAGACGGGACCAAGTCACCAACCGGCTGAGTGACTCTAGGCAAGTCCAGTGCCCGCCTTAGCCCTGGTTTTCTCATTTATAGCACAAGGAAGTGGCATGCGCTGATATCGTCCAGAACTTCATCCGCAGCCACGACAGAAAGAGAGTTCTTTTTCTTACAGATTCAAACAGGTTATCTCTGTCCACACAAATCTTCGCCTTCATTCATTCACCCATCGTTCACTGCGCACCTACTGTGGGCTCGATGCTTAGGCGCTGAGGGCGCAAAGTTGAGGGAGGACTGGGTCCTGCCCTCGTGAGTTTTCAGCCTCGTAAAGGAAGCCAACGGTTACCGGGGAAAGGAAGAAGTGCCGTGATGAAAAGGCTTCTGGAATGTTCTGAGAGAACAGGGCAGGGGCTTTCTCTGTTCAACCAAGACTTCAGATAGGAATTGGCTCTGAGAGCATGGAGGGGTAAGGAAGGGAAAAAGAGAGGAAGGAAGGAGGAGGAGGAGGAGGAGGAGGAGGAGGACACGTCCAGGTGAGGGGCTCAAGCAGAGCAAACGGCAGGTAGAGAGACGCAGACATGTGAGCACATGGTACCGCTGAACGCTCTGGTAGGCAGAGACAAGGCCTGGGTCGAGATGTGGCCCTTTGTCCCACAAGGTGTTTGGGTTTATTCCTAAAGATAGTGAGAATCCATTGAAGGGGTTAAGCAAGAAGAAAGAGCTGATTCAAACCGTAGCTCCTGGAGACCCGCTCTGGCAGCAGGACAGAATTTCAGTTGGTTGCGGGGAGGGGCAAAACTGGACAAGGTGGTCAGGAAAAGCATGAGGAGGCTGTTGCAGTAATCTAGGTGACAAGGTGACACATAACCAGTACCCGAACGAGGTCAATGGTAGTCAATGGCAGTGGTCAGACAGGGAAGGGGGCAGAGCTGGAAGATACTCAGGAGGTAGACTCTGAAAGAGCTACTAATACATCCTTGAGTTCTGTTCATTCCCCTACCCCATGGATGTTTTTCAAGCCACTGAATAATGCTATGAAATAGTGGTCCATTATGTGTCTCTCCACGAGCCTGCAAACTTGTGAAGGCCACAATTATATCTCTAAGACTTAGCATAGTGCCAGGCACATCGCTAGAGGAAAGATCATCCCCTAAGATGAACATGTTGGGGAGAGATAGACATTTCTCTTTTCAAATATTAGGCTGGTTAGATTCTCACCTGAGGCAGCAAGGTTAGTGGTAGCGAAAAGAGCCCTTGACTTGGGGTTGGGAGATAAACACAGTCCCTACGCTTCTCAAAGGATCTGCATAACTTGAATAAGTCATTGAACCTCTCTGAGCCTTAGTTTCCCATGTCAGTAAGATGAAGACAGTGTTGGTATTGGACCTCACAGATTGCGGTGAGAAGTAAATGAGGTGATTCATGACCAAAAATAAAAGTTTATGGGAAGATGCACGAACATGTGGATGGATGGATGCGTGCACTGAGGATGGATGAGTGTACAAATGAAAGGAACGTTCTGAAGACGATATTTCTACTTTTGTTTCCAAACCATTCTTAATCCCATTTTATGGGCATCTGTGTAATAAAATTGATTACTCTGAAAACTTTAAAAGCCACCTGGTCTTGGTTTCTTTGAAAGTCTTGTGGCCTGCTGCCATCGAATGCTGAAGATTTCAAGTTCCTATTTTAGATTCTGTCTAGACACCTCTCTAAGTAGGAACTGTATGCTAATCTGCAGGTGTTGCTTCAAACAGGTTATTTCTAAATAGTATCTGGTACATCACTAAAAAAAAAAAAAAAAAAATCCAAGAGCAAATAATAACTTATTGAGGCCAAGGTCTCCAATGGGAAGATTCCTAGTCAATTTGTCCACTCCTCCTGGTTCCTGCCTCTACCCTAGCCAATTACTGGCAGATCAAATATTCACAGTGGGTATAATTAATTAAATGCATTTTCCTAATTAACTTAAGAACTGGTAAATAGGGCCTCCCCTTGGTAGTTTGAAGATGCAGCCAGTGGTGCTGCTGATTAAAATGTGAAGCGGATCTGGCTAGAAACTAGCAGGTAACGGCTGAGAGCCCCTTCCCAAAGTTTCTTTTAAGATTTGTCAAATTGTATCCTCCTGATAGCGCTAACCCCCTTTAAACGGTAAGTATAAAATTCTATAAAATTCCTCTGAGGGCATAAAATGTATCCGACAATGGCATACATCAAATCCCAAACTGAACATTCAAAATAAATTGTATCGAGATTTTGTCACAATCATTGATTTCTGCTTTTCAAGCTGGTTTCTGGGGCAGCCACATAAAAGTTAAATACAAGCTATCTGTTGGTTCATTGGTTTGCGGTAATTCATTAAGCCAGCAGCGGCTTTAATAAATCTGAGCATAAAGATTGCTGCCACTGACACCCTCAGCCTGGAAGTGTGCCACCCGTCAAAGAGGGTGGCAAAACTAATCTAGTTGGCATGTAGGGGAGGTGAGAAGCAGCTTTGGAGGGTTGCTAACGGCTGACTTCCAAGGGTGGCATTGTTCTTTGCCAGCGACGTCGGATCACTGGGGACGTGTGAGTCCCTGCAGCACCGACTCCTCAGCAGCTAGCAGTGAGGACACGGCCAGTGCTGGCAGCTTGTCCTTTGAGCAAAGCTGGTTTTAGTCTTAAAGGTGAGCCCATTTATTGAGTGATCTTCGCTTCCACTGACTGATCGATTTCCCCCACTGTGGTCACTTCCCGATGACAGTGATGATCACTGGGTTCCTGACGATTCACAAAGTATTTTTCCATCCTGGTGACTTCTTTAGTCCCATAGCAATTCCTGAAAGGGACAAGGCCGAGATGATTATTATCCCCATTTAACAGATGAGAAAACTAAAGTTTAGGAAGCAAAGTGATTTGCCTGAGCAAAGTGACTTCCCACAGCCGGAAGAGCTGGGGCCCATAGCCTGTCACAAGCCCAAGCTCTCGGTTAAATCGCACCTCTGCACACTAGCCTAGTGTCCTTGGGTAGATTATTTCAAAACCTCAGTTTTCGTATCCGTAAATTGGAAATAATAAGAGTAGGTCTCTCCTATTTGGGAGACTTAATGAGCTCCTACAGTTGCGATGCCAAATGAGCATTTCATACATGTTTGCTATTATCCATAGAGAATATCAGGCTGTATCAAAAACAAAAACGAACATTTTGATGGTTGCCACATGGGAGGGAGATTGTGGTAGGTAGGTGAAAACGGCGAAGGGATTAAGACGTACACATCGGCAGCTACACCACAGCATGGGGACGTAAAGTGCAGCTTAAGGAGTAGAACCAATAATATTGTAATAACTATGTGTATGGTGTCAGACGGGTACCAAATTTATTGGGGTGATCACTTCGTATGTTATATAAATATCTCATCACTATGTTGTACACCTGAAACGAACATGACTTGTATACCAACTGTAATTGAAAAATTTTTTTTTTTTTAATTTTTTTTGTTTTTAATTGGACGAGGCCTAGAAAGTAACTAAGGGAAAAGTCAAGTTCCGTCTCACACCGGAGAGGAAAACTTCGCCCCCTGGTTTGCATTAGCCTTTTCCATCCGTGAAGCACCCTTTTTATTGGCAAATGCTAAAAGAAGCCGGTGATATTTCAGTCCCTTTCAGCTGTGACTCATTATTGTAAACATCGGGCACAGTGAGGAGATGAGAATTTAAATACAACGACTGACGGAATGTTTAAGGAAAGTGATACACCAGAAGATAAAGAGCAATCAGAAGAATTTGCATAAAGCCTTGTGATCTCAAAGGTCGTCTATTCGGGAGTCTACGAGTGGAAATACATCTTTTTAAATGCTGGGTGATTATTTAATGGAAAAGGAAAGAATTTAAATGAAATCAAGCCATAGGAGCAGAGGAGATGGATGTCAGTTGCAATGACAACAGCAAAAAATGCATGTTTCTTTGGGAGAAAAGCAGTCTATTCACATAGAAGTCGAAGTTTAGGACGGAGTGGTGAATTTGGCCATTTGTTAGGATTTGGTTCAGGACCGTAAAACATGTTGATAACAGTGGGCGCTGTGGATTTATTTTTAAAAAATCAGCTTCCTATTACACCTTTCATTCTATTTAGAAAAGAGGATAGTCTCGTATCCATTAATTTACTTGAACTTTACAATAACCCTTGAAGGTTAAGTATCATTCTCACTTTATAGGAGAGTACGATATATACTTAATGAGGGCAGGGACCAAGACTTTTTGTCTTTTTTTCTTTTTATCCCTAGTGCCTGACTAATAAAACTACAAACTGAATGTTATATCAGAGCCTCCTACGTGTTCTGCTTAAGATATCAATCTTTTTTCAGAAGATCGGCACAGAACAGAGGTTTAGACTCCAGCCTTACCATCAGTCACCCTCGAGTCCAAACCCCAGCTCTGCCACTTACTGCCTCTGTGACCTTCCGAATTTTTTTCTTGGAACCTCAGCCTGTAACAGTGTTAATAATACCTCCCTCATAGAGTTGTTATAATAATTAAATTTCGAGATGATAAAATGAGAGGACAAATGTACTCGGTATGATATCCGACACATATTAATGCTCTAAAATTGTAATTTTCGCTGTCCCATGAGTATACTCAGGAATGCGTACGATTTGACCACTGCTGGAAAAAAAAAGTTTTTTTTTAAAGCGTACCTTCATCATCTGATTCAAAATTCACAGAACAAACTAAGCGGCTGGTATGTTGCTGTATGAGGAGCAGAATCCAGATGCGAAATCGACAGACAGGCAGAAATACTTAGCGCTTCTGTGGAAAACTCCTCTGATGAGTGCAATAGGCTGATGATGTTAATATTGGCAGGGGAGCCAGTGTGAGGCTGTCTGCTACCTTTCTTATAGGGTCCATTCACTTTATTATTTTCTAGGACATCATATATACCTTTTGCCATGTGGGAGTAAAACTCTGCTCATATAATTTCCAAATAAGAGATAATTCGTACCCATCATGATTCATAGCTACAGGAATTCAACATGTTTTTTTACGGCATTTGCGGATTCACTGGCCATCTCCGATACCTCTAGGGTGATTCAATGGTGTTGCCAGCTCAGTTTTCATCATCATTGGTGAATGTATCCTTAAAATATATGAACAGCATAGTCGTGTATAATGAAGAATTGTGTGGCTGATACTAACAAACGGGGGGAGTGGTCGTTAAGGATAAATGACCGATCACTGAGTCTTGGACCAGTTGTGCACTGAGTAAAGGATTAGGAGAAAAGGGACTAACGTTTAATGAGCATCGCTATGCTCTAAGGGTTAAGCTCAGGGCTTGTTCTGTGTCAACCCACCATATCCTCCCAACCACCCTGTGAAACCCCTCGTCAGGGCCGCTAGTGATCTGCGTTACCAGATTCTTGGGCATTCTTCAACTCAGTCTTTGGGCCTTTTCTTCTCTACCAACATGCATGGGTTAGGAGTTTTCATCCAATCCGATGCCTCTGAATAGCACCTCGATGCCAACAACTTCCAAATTCATATTTTCAACTCGTATCTATCACCCGAACTCCAGTCTCATGCATCCCATTGCCTACTCAACATCTCCATTTGGATGTCTAACACGCATCTCAAAATTAGTATATACCTGCCCCAAAGCTGTTCCCTTCGCAGCCTTCACTGATCAGTCAATGAATTTGTCATTCTTCTAGTTGCTTCAATACAAAGCATTCAAGTCATCCCGATGCCTCTTTCTTTCGCACATGCTGCATCCAACTGTCAGCACATCCTGTGATTCTCCCTTCAACATCTGTCCAGAACCCACCACCTCTCTCTGTGCTCTACTTCTCTTCCCTTTACCCCACCCCCCTCTTCCGAGCTACCACCATAACTCGCTAGACATAGCGATAGCTGCCTAAATGACTTGCTGCCTCCACTCTTGTCCACCTAGAATCTCTTTCACCCAGTAGCCAAGAGGAACATTTTAAAGCATAAATCATCTCGTGTCACTTCTCTGCTCAAAACTATTCAGTGACTCCCATCTCCCAAACAGTTAAGGACTTTGGCTCTTTGGAATAAGAGCCAAAGTCCTTAACTGTTTCTCAGATAAGACAAGGGCTCTGGGACCTCTGGGCCTTTGCGCCGTTTACTTATCTGTCTCGGTCACTAGACTGTGGGAACTGTGATGACAGGGCCTGGGACCCCTGCGTTCCTGTTCCTCCAGCACCTACCCCACCACCCAGTGTAAGGCAGAGGAAGGAGCAGACAGCGAGAAGTGCTTGCTTTGTGAATGGTGCACTTCTAAAGCTGTTAGGCTCGTCGACCTCTTTAATCTTCACGGCAACCCTACGAGAGAAACGATTAGCATTACCGTTTTACAGACGAGAAAAGTAAGGCACAGAGAAGCCTTTCCTAAGGTCACAGATCTGATAGAGGTAGACTAGGGATTTGAGCCCAGGCGGTCTAGTCTGGTGTAGAGGCCAGTCTGTGCTCTCAGCTAGTACATCATTCTGCCTCTCGTAAGGGTGTCCTTGGCAGATGGTTGGTGAATGAATGAATGAATGGATAAATAAATAAGCAAGCGATTGTAGCTAGCATGCATGAGCACTCCCCATGTGCCAGCCACCAGGATGCCTTAGATGAAGTCTCTGCACACGGATGAGTAAGTGGGGGTGCCCCAGTGATAGTCATGTAAGGGAGTGAGGAAGTCTGGACTGGGAGGAAGGAAAAGCTGGCAGGCCGTGGGGTTTGCCCCTGATGCCTACAGGGAGCTCTGGAGCTGGGGTGGCCCTTCAGAGTGGTCCCAAATAGAGGCAGAGGGACTGGACTTTTGTATCCAAGTCATTGACCAAGGGCTGGTCCCTGAGTAGGGGTGGAGCCTTGGGTGAGGCAGGCCCCTGCATTAGAGGACAATTGCCGGTGAGGGACAGCCATGAGCTGTCAATAGCTGATACTTCTAGCCCTTGGCTGGTGAGGGCATGGGCCCCGATGAGGAGTGCTGGGGAGAACACTATAGTGTCCCCTAGACAGACAGGATTTTGCAAAACACCTCATTTAATCTCCATCCTGTAACAAGTTATGCACTTGTTAACCCTCCTTCATAAGAGAGCAGACTGGAGCTCGGGGAAGTCAAGCACCTTGCCTAAAGCTAATCATCTAGGAAGGCAAGGCTGGGATTCAAGCCCAGTGTGTCTGACCAAATGGCAGGCATTGTCCCAAAGTCGCTGCCCTGGCCTCTGCTCTCATCTTATCATGGGGCAGTGGTGTGGTGGGTGTGGACATCTGTTGCCTGGGTCTGCACGGTGTCCCACCTCCTTCTGCTAAATCACTCTCCCTCCCAGGGGCATAGGCTCCTTCCTGCTCCTTGTACCTCTGGCGAGGCCACCAGCCTGATTCCTCCAACCCGAGGTCTCCAGGATGGGCGCACACAGGCCTGGTCACAGTAGCACCGTGCCCCGGCCCAGGGGTGGCCTCCTCTTCCCCTGGAGCGATGGGAGAGAGAAGCTCTACCCCCGAGGCAGCCGAAGTAGGATGATGGAAGCCTGGAGCTTCTGGCCACAGTCCCCCAGAGTCTTCTTCACAGAGACAGGCCAACTACATAGGGAATAGAGAATGAGAAATGAGGCCAAAACACAGGGAGCAGCAAGAAAGAGAGACCGGGATTGCTGGGGTCAGATACCTGTGGCTCATTGGACTTTTAGGGCTCCCAGTTTTGCGAGCCAATAAATTTAAGCTAGTGCACGATGATTCTCTTTCACTTGCAGGTGACACCTGTAAGTCAAGGGGATGACTTCAGTAACGTATTAGCCGGCGATTGCTGTGTAACGACCTCAGAATCTCAAGGGCCTACAGCATTATTTGCTTTTCTCATTTATGGATCAGCACTTTGGTGAGGGTATGGCTGGCGTTCGATTGGGTTTTACTCCGGGCTGCAGGTCTGGTTCACGTTTGCTCCATGCATCTTCATTTTGGGGCTCAGGCGAATGAGGGGGTTACCTGGGGCATGCTCTTCTCATGGAGGATCAGAGGAATCTGAGAGGCCAAGCCAAACTGTGCAGATACTACAGCCTCTGCTCGCCGTAAGTTCACCAGCATCCCAGTGGCCAAAGCAAGTCACACGGCCAAGTGTAATACCAAAGAGGTAGAGACAGGTTCTCTGCCTGCACTAGTGAGAGGCACTGAAAAGCCACCAGGCGAAGGGCAGGACCAGGCCATACTGTTATCAGAAGGGTGTGAGGAATTAGGAACGATAATCCAATCTACCGCAGAAAGGCAAGGAGAATCAGGAGAAGGTGCTCCGTGACTCCCTGACGCAGCAGAATATCCCGGCCCACCACAATGTCCGCCGAGGCGTCGCGTCATCCGTGTCTCCCCAAGGGAAGACCGGCTTCTGCCGATTGTTGGAATCACAGCAGAGTCAGCTGAACCCCAGCACCTTCTCAGAGGTGCACACACCAGCTCGAGGCAGCAGCTTCGTGTGCAAAGAAACCAGATCCTTCCTGAGAGATCAAAATCCATTTTAAATAGACGCAGCTCTTCCCTAGCAGAGGCGTCGGGAGAGGGAGAGACACTGTAGGAAATGTTCCGTTTCTTTTTGTTTTAAGTCATTGCAATGACCAAAGAAGATTTTAAAAGTTTGACTATTAATTTCTGAAAGAATCGATTGCCGAGTTTGCTATTGTTTTCAAGAAAAAGAAGTGTGAGATCAAAGGGTTGCTTCGTAGCAGAGGTCTTTTACCTCATATTGAGTTTGGGAGCTTTTCACAACAGAGCGACCAGAAATAGAGC
>NW_006436888.1:3156211-3159780 GCF_000325575.1 Pteropus alecto | reverse complement strand
CCCACGACCGCGTGCTCACTTATAACAACATAAGCAAATAATAATAACAATAATAATAATAATAGTAAATGTTGCCCCTGCGTGTCCGGGGCATCTGGGCAAGTCAGGGGCTCAGTTTCTTCATCAGTAAAGAAAACATGTTGGACCTAGGAGCTCTGAGGTCCCTTCTAGATCTAAAATTCTAAAATCCACAGTCCGGGCGATGTTCTTTCCTCACTTGCTGGTAATTGAAATCACAGAGATGTGCCTGAAGGAAAATCAGACCAGCTGAAGCTCCAAGCATCCTAGGTCCAAGCAGGGATGTTCAAGTTTCCTTCAGTGGCCAGGCGAAGACCACCCGGAGGAGATGCCTGTGGTCCGCATTCGTGTTGCTCATTCCCCTCCTCCCTTCCCCTCGCTTCCCCAGAAAAAGGGCTATTGTTTCCTTGTCTTTCTCAGTCCCGTTGTTTATGTGAATCCCGACTCTACCATTCGCTTCCACAGCACAGAAGGCGAGTTTGGGTGTAAGGAGGTGATAACAAATAGTAGTAAAGTGGCGTCCACTGGCCCGAGTCCCAGCCCTGCCGTTTGTTACTCGTGTCACCTGGGGCAGGTGACTTCACCTCCCTGAGCCTCGGTTTTCTTATCTGTAAAATGGAGGTAATAAAAGCAGCTTCTTCCTCATAGGGTTGTTGTAGGGACCTAAGTTAGGTGCTTAGCGCCCCCTTCCGTGAACACGTTCAGGCAAAACTAGATTCTGAATCTGCCGGCTCCTTTAGCCTCTTCTTGGAAAGTCTAGAAAACTTTGCAAAAGAACAGATTTATACCGTCGCTCACATTTACTTTTAAAAAGTCCAATGACTTTATTCGGTGTTCTTCATATAAAAGTTTACATAGGTTTGTAAAAGTGGGTGTGGGTTTGAACTAAACCAATAATAACAAAGAGATCTTAAAAAAAAAAAAAAATAGAACCTAGATCCGCCATCGGAGTCTTGAGTTAAGGGAAAAATCCAACGGGTGATGATGCCTGTGGTCACTTCCTGCTCAGTTGCCAAGTTCTGTTCTCTGAGTCTGTGCTCTCGAGCAGGGCTGCGTTTCGCCAGAGGAAGGGGACACATTTTTTCTAATTCTTGCAAAGGCGTTCCAACGGGGCCAGCTAGGACCCTGGACCAGGCCACCTGGTAGGACACACTGAAGTTCAAACTTTGGTTTGATGTCTCCTAATGAGCGACAGGACGAGAACCTCGATCTGTCTTCCTTTTCTTTTTGAACGATGCCTAGAGGACTAAGGCTCACCGCTCTCCCCCAGCGCTGTCAAGCTCCCAGAGCTCGGTGACCTGTAGGACTCCCTCGGGTCTCCTTGCGGGCGGTGGGGGGGAGGAACTGCGGCTCTGGTTCTTTTTTCCAGACCATTTTATCTCTTTGACACAGGACAGCGTTCAGAGCCTCTGCACGGACGCCCCCAGCGGTGTGGGCAGCTAAGTATGGAACCAGTGAGCAGGACAGAGGGCCCAGGCCTGAGGGCATGGGTGTGGGGTGCCAGGGAACGCTCGGTAAAGAGGAAGACTGGACTCCTTCCCTCGGCTCTCATTTTGACATCTGCGCCCGCCCCCTTTTAAAGCCAAACCTCCTATTTCTTCGTTTATCACATGGAACAAGTATTGGTAGCTAGCTGTTCCTGCAGAGGGGTCAGAGTATCGTTCTGCTACCAAGACGACCGAGGATGCCGACCGAAAGTGATGTCACGGTGACTGACATCACTCTGCGAAAATACAGTTCCCTCTTAAAATGCGCACACGTCTTATGACACGGCCTTGCGGTTCCAGATACTGGGTTCCAAGTTGTTTTACATCTCCCCGGCATAAAAGAATGCAGGTAAACAAATAAAGGGGCAGTCCATTAAGATATATATGGCAACTTCGCAATTTATTGGCTAAGGGCCCATTATCCCAATAAGCTGAATATTGCATAAAATAGTTCTCTTCTGTATATGCAATTGGACGGTTAATCCTCAGTATTGGGGCAGATGGGTGCAGGCACACTGGATCAAATAGTCTATAGCAGCGGTCCCTAACATTTTTGGCACCAGGGACCGGTGCTCTTATGAAAGTCTAGTGCCTGATGATCTGAGGTGGAGCCGAGGCGGTGATGCTGGCGCTGGGGAGCGGCTGCAAATACAGATAAAACTTCGCTCGCTCACCTACCACTCGCCTCCTGCCGTGCAGCCCGGTTCCTAACAGGTCATGGACTGATACCTGTCCATGGCCCAGGGATTGGGGACCCCAAGTCTATACTACTGGGCCAATAAATATTTTTCCCTAGGCACTTTACTGCTGGAAAAGTTTAGTGTTGACTCAAGGAAAGAAAGAGTCCAAGGCTCTTGCCTACTACTGCTACTTCTGACTCCTAAAAAAAGATCACACGATCGCCATGTATGACATCCCTTTGAACGAGTCGTCCAGGGGCATTAGAATCTTAATTCACTTAGTCGGTTGGTTCCTAATACAGCGTCTCCTCTGTGGCCTTGAGCGAGGGCCACACTGTTCTTCACTGTCTGGGTGAGGAAGCACTGGTCCTCAGGGGCTACTTAGTGCATAAGGCACCCTAAGAGCGGAAAGAAATGAACTAAGAGAGAAGCAGAAGCCCACAAGAGTCTGAGCAAAGAGTGGGATCAGGAGAAGAAATGAGTGGAAAAAGAACTCTCCTGCCAGAGATGTTCTTTGGTGGAATAGCACGAGAGAAAGATAAAAATATGGGGAGAAAGCGATCCTGAAAGTCCCATTTTTGGAAAGTCCCTCTCTGCTCCCTACCATGTCGATGCACTTTTGTTCAGAAAATACCCCCACCGACCTCCCCCACCCACCGCCCCCTAGGGAGCCCAGAAAGCAATTTTTATAGAATGGAGATGACAAGAATTATACTATCAGTGAGAAAAGAATAAATTACCCATTTAGGGTAGGTCTGTAAAGTATTTCAAGCCACTGGGGTATCATTTCATGAACTAAAAGAACTAATTTACCGAACGAGTCCCCGGAGTCTGGAGAAACGAATGTACCAGGCACCGGGAGCGGCTCCCTTGTCTGCTTCTCCATCAGATCGGTGCCTTTTGCAGAGGACGAAGGGCGTGGGGTTGGAAGGGACACAGAAGGTCCCTTGGGCATTAGTGCACACAGGGATGAGACTGTGTTCATGTATCAGAGGGGTACATGGAAGAAAGAAAAGGCAGAGACCTTAAACTCATTGCCGATCTGCTAAAAGGGGGTAGTGACACCTGTCTTCGGTATTGGGAAGATCCAGCCTGAGTTAGTGGAAATAAATGGATGAGCAGAGTGGCAGGCTATAGTGGATCTCCAAAGAATGGGAGCTGCCCTTACAACTATCACTGTCACCATCATCATCATCACCGTCCTCATCTCCATCATCTGTGTCTGCATCGCTGATAATATCCATTGAGTTCTTTCCAGGCACCAGGCACTCTGCCAAATGCTTCACATGCATTGTCTCATTTAATTCCTCAACAAGGCTACGGAGCAGGTAGTAACGTTACCCCATTCTAGTAATGAGGAAGTCGAGGCTCAGAGAAGCTAAGA
>NW_006436888.1:3148571-3156160 GCF_000325575.1 Pteropus alecto | reverse complement strand
GATTCGAACCCTTGTCTGGCTGACTCCGGAGCCTATGTGTTGACTCTCCTCTCACCCACAGAGAAGGGGGAGATCATCGGTGATGTCAGTTAGCATCGTCCCGCCAGTAGGCTGTGGAGAGGGGGCTTCGCTGAGATGAGGAATTAGATGACTGAATGGCTGGCAGATTTGGCTGTATTATCTTCAGCCTTTTTGAGGAAACCTCTCAGAGATTGTCCTGTGGTGCTGGGAAAACAAAAAAGCTCCCAGCCCGTGGAGACAGCCAAGACACGAGAGACCAGGAAGTCCAATGAGATACCTGGGGGTCGGACCAGTTCTTTGGGCTGTAGTGATGGTTTTCTATAGGTGGACATATTTGTCTCAAGGTTTTGTATTTTGCTCGGCTGTTGTTATTTGTCCAGTGTCACTCCTGGAGGCTGTGACAGAGCCAAGAGGCCAGGCCATCAAGCACACTCCCTTGTAATCACCACATAATACCAAATAAGAAACCTATCAAAAAACCGAAGAACCTTCAAGGAGCAAAAAATTGCACGTCTGTCAAGAAGTACGTGCTTTAAGTATATCTGCTTATGTGTTTAAGTCTGTGGTTAGTATGTATATTTAAAATGTACCTATTTCACACACAGGAGCCTCTGAATTATAAGTGATTATTAAAGAACTGTTTGCAAATGAAAAACACACAGAAGTAAGTAACTAGGTTGCTTAAATACATGCACAGAAGGGATATGCCTGAGCAACATTCCTGTCTGTAGATACGAGATTGCTCGGGAAGCCGGGAGGAGAATGTCACTCTTCACACTAATCACCGTGCTGTTTCCACACAGACAGAGTCATCCGTCACTTGGCGACGGGGATCCGTTCTGAGAGATGCGTCATTAGGTGATTTCGTCATCCTGTGAACATCACGGAGCGCACTTACACAAACCCAGATGGGACAGCCTACTACCCACCTAGGCTGGATGGTCTAGCCCAGCAGTCCCCAACCTTTGTGGCACCAGGGACCGGTGCTCCTCTGAGAATCTATTGCCTGACGATTTGAGGTGGAGCTGAGGCGGTGATGCTGGCACTGGGGAGCGGCTGCAGATACACATGAAGCTTCGCTCAGTGGCCCACCGCTCACCTCCTGCTGTGCAGCCCAGTTCCTAACAGGCCATGGACCGGTACCGGTCTGAAGCCCGGAGGTTGGAGACCCCTGGTCTAGGCCATTGCTCCTGGGATACAAATCTATACAGAATGTCACTGTAGTGAATGCTGTAGGCTATTGTCACACAACGGTATCTCCATATATAAACATATCTAAACATAGAAAACGTTGTTCCTAACAGGCCATGGACCGGTACTGGTCTGAGGCCCAGAGGTTGGAGACCCCTGGTCCAGGCCATTGCTCCTGGGATACAAATCTATACAGTATGTCACTGTAGTGAATGCTGTAGGTGATTGTCACACAACGGTATCTCCGTATGTAAACATACCTAACATAGAAAACGTACAGTAAGAATGTGGTATACTGTACTTCTATACAACTAGCAGTGTGGTAGGTTGTTTACACCAGCATCGCCACACACCTGAGAGTAATGCCCTGTGCTACAATGTCATGACGGCTGTGACAACATTAGGCCAGAGGAATTGCTCAGCTCCATTATAATTTCATGGGACCACTATCCTACGTGTGGTCCATAGTTGACCAAAAAGTCGTTATGGGTGCATTACTATACATGCCATATGTGTATCAATCACACACACGCACAATCTACGTCTGCACACGTAATTCCATCTTGCGGCTGTGGGCTGTTTCCCTAAGCCCCACGGTCCTCTGCTCCGTTTTTTCCACCTGGTTTCTTCCTTTCTCCATCCTTTCATTTCATGACTGTGGTTTTGAGGGTGACTAATGGTGGGGGGCATTGCTGGGAAGGGAATATAGCTTAGCTGTTGGGGTTCACTACCTACACACTCTTCTCTATGTTCCTCCCCTCCCGCCCCCAATCTTCTCACCCGGAGCCCGAGGCCGGGCTGCCCTCGTCTGAGAGAGGCTTTGCCCTTTTCCCCAGAGCACATGTTAAAACCCACTCAGCCCAAGTAAATCGTGTAAATGTACAAAAGATACATCTCCTAGATTGGCCGGGATTCGCATGTGACAATTTGAATAAATAGAGCATCCATCTGCAGAGAGCGGAGGCGATTCCCTAGGGACTCCTGAGTGGAGGAAGGCAGAAAGAAAGACACGGGACCCACAGCATCCAGAAGAGAAAGAGCAGGGGGCCTGTGCAGCCACTGCCGGCGCTCGGAAGCTTCCTCACATTTACGGATTTCGCACGTGTGCTCAGTGCTTTATGAGAACCTGTCCTGAGTGCCTAGACCTCCAGCACCTCCGCGGAGATGCTGGTTGGTCAGGCGTGGGGCTGGGGTTGACATTTGAGCAAGCATCTCCCGGAGACCTCCACATCGGGGGGTCTTCATCCTCACTTTGAGAAACAACAGAAGCAGCCTGAAGTCCAGAGATGTGTTTCACACAGTCCGGTAGGGGACACTGTTAGCAGGAAGTCACCTTTACATTTGAAGTGCAGGAGGCAGAGCCACCGTTCTTCCCCCTGGCTCCTGTGGGCAGCCACCTGCCGACCCAAGGGAGCGTCGGGGGTCCTCAGGGCACTGAGTCCTGGGCCCAGGGGTCCGTCACACACTGGTCTCTCTTTCAGACCTCCCCTTTGCCACCCTGTCCCAAGTATGAACTTCCCCTTGAAGCCAGGAGCACGTGAATACTGCCTCCCATTCTTGAGCCAAACAGGAACCAGGGCCCTGATTGAGTCAAGAGAAAACTGGGCCACATGTTTGCAGCTTTAAATTCTGGCCCCAGCTCACTCACTTGGCAAGTATGTGTC
The DNA here is from genome assembly GCF_000325575.1 of Pteropus alecto. Lineage (NCBI taxonomy): Eukaryota > Metazoa > Chordata > Mammalia > Chiroptera > Pteropodidae > Pteropus > Pteropus alecto. The sequence goes on along the minus strand of NW_006436888.1, from coordinate 3,153,284 downwards.
GAGCACCAAAGGCAAAGAGGATAAAGGACATGCAGGCACGCGCCTCCCCTCACAGACCTTCTAGTTCCGTTCGTGATCTTAGAATAAATCTCTTATGCTCCGCGTCTTAATCTGCCCAGTGCAGATTCCAGGTGACTGGAACTCCCCTCCACCTGATGGAGTTGTCGCAAGGATCAAATAAGGAGTGAGATGTGAAAGTTCTTTGGAAAGTGAGATATGACGAGAATTCCTGAAGGAGACTGGAGACGAGAAGGGCTTTAACGAGAGAAGAAGTATCTTTGTGGATATGAAGTTATGGGAGGTGGGGGGAAGGGTGAACTTGCTCAGTCAAACACAAACTCTTTGGAGAAGCATCTGTTGAGCACCAGGCAGTGAAAGCAAAAAGAACTGGACACCATCCCGCCTTCCTGAGGCTCCAAGACCAGCTGGGTGGGGACGTGCTGGGGGGTGGGTCACAGTCTTCACCTGGGCATTGGGTTGCACACAATGGAAATCATCGAATTAGCTCCAGAAAAGGGCATTTATTTCTTCTGAATTCCACAGAATCCAAGACTAAGCGGCATAAACGGGACACCCTGGGGACCTCAGGACCAGGTGTTTAGAGACCTTTGCCCCAGTGAACCAGATTTATGGCAACTGACCTCTCAAACCCTCAGCCCATATTTCAAATGAGTAAATAACCAAACAAACAAAACGACCATCAATGGCAATGCATGCTAGGAAATCGGTAAATGATGCATGTTAAATCTAGGGGATCAAGAGGAATCAGATGCAGAGAGAGCCAGGGAGATTATTCCAGGCAAAGGCCCTGAATTAAGGGTCCGTAGTGAGCTAGGGGGAGACTGACACAAAATGAAGTCAGAGGCCAGATTGAGCCACACGGTGGACTTGCTCTTCTACATCTGGAACTTAGGAGGGTCCACATGCACCAGTGGTCCGGCATGAGCTTGACAGTCCCTGGTGCCGGATACTCATCAGTAGGATGATGGACCAATTTCTAAAGACTCTGGTTTAAATCTCTCTCGACTCCTTTACCAACGTGGCTGCCGGGGCCTTCCTGTCTCTTAATCTTTGTTTCTCCATTTGTATACACTGAGGGTGCTGGAGGAAATGGTCCCAAGGTTGCCTTTTAGGACCAAATAGCATCATTTGGTTAGAGGGTAGGGCAACCACATATCCGGGGGGTCCTGGGACGGATCCAATTTATGCCACTTATCCTGGCTTCATTATTCATACCATCCTCTCTCACTCTCAAAAGTGTCCCAGTTTGGACATTAAGCTATGAAGTCACTCTATTTATGGGAGAAGGGAGGTGCATATGATATTGCTGCCAGCCATGGGTTAACCTCCGGCTTGCTTCTCATCAGGAATTTTCTTTCTCTGAGCAAGGGACAGTTTTGCACTTTCCAAAATGCCCAGGCAAGCTTTGACGGGGATACCAAATGCACATGGCACAGTTTGCTCATTCTACTTAGAAAAACCAAACACTCAGGAAAAACTGGCAGAGGCTGGTGACTACATAAGGGTCAGTGTGTGGCCTGAGCCTTGGGTGGCATCTGGATAATAGGGAGGCACGGCAACCAGTGATACTGGGAAAATGGCAGCCGGTCCCTATGAAGCAAATACTTTTTCTGGCTTGATTCTTTATATCAGCTTCCTGGGGTCTGAGGCAGGAGCTACTTTAGGAACATGCAAAAGGTAGAGCCCTGAAACAGAATGCACAGTGCTGTCAGATCCTTGTGGCTGTGGATCCCAGAGAGAGAGAGCCTGCGCTGTGGATGTCAGACAGCTCTGGAGCCCCAAGAAATGAGTCGTAAATGCTTATTGGCCCCCAGATAGGTATGTGGGCTTGCAAGGGTGTTAGGCAGGTGGGAAAGGATGGATTCTGTGACTGGTCTGTTACCTGAGGTCACCTAAGGAGGAGCACTGGTGGAAGTTGGAGGGAAGAAACGTAGACTGGTAACACTTTGGGTTTAAAGCAAGTAGATTCTAGAGGCTAATTGATCTCAGACTTCCTCTCTGCAATTTGGTCCTTTTATATGTGGGTGAATGTAAGGAGACACAGCTGGGGAAAGCCCCTGTTTCATGTTAAGGGGGGAAAAAAGTCTCAAAAAATGAAATTCTTTAAGACCCTAGGAGGCAGCCTAGGAGTTTCTTGAAACTTCAATGTCTCTACCGCAGTTGGGGAAAAGGAGGCAGAGAAATGAGAAGGGGTCCGAGACATATGTCTTTGCTTTCTTTTCTGTTTGTTGGATATTTTGTTTTGTTTTGTGTGTTTTGACTTGATTTTAAGATTCTGGTGTGTGGGAATAATCTCACCGCAGAGGAAAATGAGTAACACTTGGTCAGTTTGTTTACTGCACAAACACGCTCACACACACTCGTTTGCAGAGTGCCGACGCTGAGTTAGGTGGCAAGGATGCAACGATGAGCAACACAAACCCTGACCACCCTCCTCTCCCAGGCAGAAGCTCCCAGCGAAGTGGGGGAGAGACATGTCAACAGGGAAATTACTGTACCTTCGGATGGGTGCCATACAGAGGTGTGAGTGTACACACACACACACACACACACACAAATAGAGCTGCTCTTCATTGTTTTCTCACAAGGTCTGTTCCCCTCACTTTGTATTTGCATATATGCTGACCATTTTAAAGTGAACGATTTGATGGCATTTATTACATTCCCTATGCTGTGAAACTATGTCTACTTCTAAAACATTCTGATCACCCCAAATAAACCCCTTCCCCGTTAAGCGGCACTCCCCAACCTCTCCCCACTCCCAGCCTCTGGTTCACATATACCTGCTTGCCGTCTCTGTGGATTTATCATTTTTCTGGATATTTCATATAAATGGAATCATATAACATGCGACCTTCTGTGTCTGGCTGCTTTCACTTAGCATAACGGTTTTTCGAGGTTTATGCACATTTTAACATATTTCAGTACTTTCTATGTTCCTTTTCATGGTCGAATAACAATCCATTGTGTGGATATACCACGATTTGTTTATCCATCCTTTTGTTGATGGACATTTGGGTTGTTTTCACCTGCTGGCTATTGTGAATAGTACTTCTATGAATATTTGCGTACAAATCTTTGTGTGAATCTGTTTTCAACTCTTCGGTGTGTATACCCAGGAGTGGAATTTCTGGGTCATGTGATAATCCAACATTTCACTTTCTGAGGAATCCCCAAACTGTTTTCCACAGTGGCCAAAGCATGATACCACCCTTTGGAAGACCCACAAAGCTCTAATTTTGATGCCCCTCCATAATTCAACTGAAGAACTTCAAGAAACTGAATCCTGTTTTACAAATATACCAAGTCGAAAGTGCTTTCGCTGGCCCAGTGGGTCAGAACTTGTGCTAACAAGGCGAAGGTCAGGGTCAGTCCCCAGCTGACCAGTTAGCTGAGTAGAGTGGACAGAGTGAAAAATTGTGTCTGCTGCCACAGGCTCCACCAGCTAATACTGTCCTGCCCTCTTGCAAACGCTTTTAGGGGTCACAGGGGGATGGAGCAAGAGTTTGTGTTCGTGGTTCCCTGTAAAAGGAAAAAACAAACTAACAAACAAACAAAACTTCAGCATCCATGTCCTTCTGAAGGCACAATGGGACCGCCTCAGAATCAGATGACTGCTTACTTCCAGTCCTGGTTTCACCTGATTTCTGTGGGCTCTTTGTGTAAATTGCTTAAACCTGCCTGCAGCCTCAGTTTCCTCGTCCCTAAAATGGGAGTAATACTCTTTACTCCAAAGAGATGATCATGCATACAATGCACACGGTAGGTTTCCAATAAATGCTGTTGAATTCTCAAGGGTCCACAACCTCAGGCTGTGCAAGGGCTTCTGCCCTAGGCTCTGAGTTGGAATGGTGGTGGACCCGTCACATTGGCTGTTTTAAATTGTCCTATTTGCATGGAATGAAGTTTGCTATGGTAACAAGGTCTGGTGGCTGGAATCCAGGGCCCCAGTGAAAAATGCAAACCCTGTGCTCTGGGAGAAAGGGCTAGATGGCTTTATGAGCTTCAGGTTACCTCGGGTTTCCCGTGAAGAGAGTGGGTAAGCTGGGGCAGCTGGCTTCGGCACTTCCACTTCCAGTAGGAGGGGCAAGGGAGAAGCCCCGCTGACGCCTTCCAGCTTTCCGTCCCGGCCTCATCCCCCTCGCACCCCATCCCAGCGAAGAAACTTGGGACCTGGCTAAAGGCCACCCGTCCACCTCGGGCGCACACACCGGTTTCAGGTCTGAGTGGAGGCCAGAGCGCGAGTGGCCCGCCCTGGGGAGGGACAGAGCGTTCCTTGGAGGAGGAGGGCAGCGCGAATCCGGGAGGCGAAGGTGGGGAGGGGCTGGAGGGTGAGAGGCACGCGGGGCACCAGCCCCGCTCCCCGCTGCAGCTGCCTCCCCGCATTTCCAGGAACCCGCAAGGCAAGAACTCCATTTCCAAGGTCGCGCCGGCTGCCCACTCCATCCCCGGTCCCCTGGGGGCCCCTTTACCAAGCACCCCTCCGTCCAAGCACCCACCTCCTGCCCAGCCCCAGCACAGCGCGGGGCGCTAGTTCGCCAGGGCGGGGGCCGCCCCACTGCTCCACAGGGAGGGGACCGAGGGCCGGTCTCGGAGCAGGCGCCCCCCACCCCTCCACAGGGGCGGCACGGTGGCCCACTCGGGGCCGCCGCTCGTCCCCCCTGCCTCCCCGGGGGGTGTGTCCCCGAAGTG
>NW_006436888.1:3146045-3147851 GCF_000325575.1 Pteropus alecto | reverse complement strand
CGCTTGGCGTGGTGGCTCGTAACCCTTTCCGCCCGGCGTGGCCACCGCTGCTCCCCCGCTGGGAGTTGCAGGCTGCTGTCATTCACGGAGACCCGGGCGCAGTGGGCACGGGTTCGCACGGTCACACCGGCCGCGGGCGGCGTGAGCGAGGCGCAGCTGGCGGGCCCCTTCCGGCCGCAGAAAGTGCCCTTTAGTTTGCCCCCAGCTCCGTGGGCAAACTTTTCATGCCCGGGCCTTTGCCCCCATCCCCGGCAGGGGCGAATGCCACAGCTCCCCCCCAGTTCCGGAGGGGAGGCTGCTTCCTTTGGAATGGCTGTTTCCCCGAGCGAGCGCGAGCTCCAGGCTCTGCTGCCTTGGGGTAGGCGCTGGGGCTGCTTTGCACTTTTCTCCACGGACGCCACAGCCCTTGTCTCGATTGCATCTGGACTTTATTTTCTCCCCACTTGAGATCGCGCAGGCAGTGGAATATATCGATGCAACAGTGGATGCCCTGCTCGGCAGGGAGTTTAAATTTCCAGCAAATATAAACAGCGAGAGCGCTTTCCAGGGAGAAATCTTAGACCCTCAGAGACTGAGTGATGGGCTCTTGCGAAATGACGGCTTAGATGGTGGGTTGCCGGGAGCCGCTGCTTGAAGGGACTTTACAGTTTAGAGGGGGAGAAAGACAGCTGGTCTGTGTTGACATTGACAGCGATAGAGCTCTGAAAGCTCTGCAAGGGTTAAAGGTGGAGGAAGCATCCCCAGAATGTGCTGTTGATTTTCTGTGAATTGAAAAGTATTTTTTTTTTTTTGCCTAGTTGCCTTTAAGAAACGGGGGTCACTGATTACTAATAGCATTTGAATTGTAAGCTAAACTGCTGAAATCCGGAACACAACAGAAAAAAATATCCAGAAGAGCAGGGCCACTTGTATAAATATATCACTTGATGAAGTATGAGGTACCAATGGCTCAGTGGCCCAAAAGGATTTTCTGGTTTTGTTGTTATTTCAAGAGCTTCTCCTAAGTGTGGAGAGTCTGTTTTCGTAGTAATGCCCTCTCTTCGTCAGTTTGTTTCCTCCTTACCTTTCTGGGGAAGGTGTGCTTTTTGGGGGTGTCAGATGCTAAGCCTGAACATTATTAGCAGTTTTATGCCGAATTCCAAGTCAGATCTTACCTTGGTACTTCAAGTTCATCTGAAGTCTTAGGAAGTGGGGCAGGAATTTGGTACGGAGGTAGCCAATGACGTAATGGTGGGGAGGTGGTGTGAGCCTGGTGCTTGCTGCACAGTTTTCAAGGTGGGTATCTGCTTATTCTGTCATTTATCCCTTGCTGTTCATCGTGTGTGAAAGATGTTCTTCGCTGGTACCTAGGCAAAAAGAAAGGAAGGCAGATTGCACAGCAGTGCTTTACTTTTTATAGGCAGGGTCTCTTCCAACATTAAGAAATAGCTAGGAACTGGCATTTTGCTAAGAATCACAAGCCGTGGTAAGGAGGAGTGAACAATGCTGGTTTATGGCCCACCGTCTGCCCCTTTCTTCAGCCAAGGAAAAGTTAAGTGGCTTTTATCTGAGTCCTGAGTCTAGTTGCAGACCGAGCATGCTAAGGAGGTCAGTGCAGCAGTGATCGACACCCTGAACTTCGGAAGCTGAAATACTTAGCTGGTGGTGGTTAAATTGTTTCAGTGAAGTAAGGGGGCTGTTTTCCTTTTTTTCCTATAAAAATGCACAAGACTGTGGAAGTGGAACTGGCTTTTGAATTTCTTGATGTACACACACACACACACACACACACACACACACACACACACACTCTCCCCCCCTCCCCCG